>NW_016161443.1:3058-51428 GCF_001687245.7 Rhagoletis zephyria | reverse complement strand
TTTTTTTTTTTGGTTTCTAGGCTTGTTGTTGCAAAGGTTTTTACAAAACCCCAAAACGTTTCTGATATATTTGTGCCTACTTGGTACGAGTACCATCAGTCAGTCATTGAGAGTGGCATAAATTGTGAAATTTTTTTAGTGGTTTGTTTGTATTTGTGTTTGTGAGTTTGCTATCACTGCATTGAATTAATTGGAAATGGAAAATTATTTAATACCACAGCTCTTAGCAAAATTCAGAATTAGCACTTGAGAGCTTTAATTTAAAATTGCATTTCAAGTGGCTTTAGAATAGACGACATTTAAATTTTAAAATAATTGCAAGTATTTCATGTTATATTTTAAAAACAATTTACAACAACGGCAAAGTACTTTTTCAATTAACAAAAGTAGTGCAAAATATTTCTGGAGAACTGAAAACTAAGCTTTAAATATAGAATTTATTAAAAAAAATTTGAATCACAAAGTTAGGCATTTAAAAAATACCTGTCTCACTACGTTAAAAAATCTTCATTAAATTCGTTTCCACATTGCATTTTTCAAATTACATACTTTTTTCATAGTTAAACATAAGCTTCTCCAAAAAAAAATCAAATAAAGAATATAAACTTGTTATTTTTTATTACTGGGTTTTGTATTTTTTCTAGTTTTAAAATTAAAAAAAAAATAATAATAATTAAACAATTTTAATGCCCTACGAAAAAAACTGCACCATTTTTGTATTTTACCAAACAAAAAATCTAAACCAAGACCTAAAATAAAATTATTTTTATGTCTAAAAGCTTACCAAAAGCTGAACAGCAGTTAAGAGCTCAGGCAAGTTCTAAGAATTTTAATATGGGGTGATCGGCAAAGTTATTTTCTTACTTTTTGCTTGTTTAACTTTCGTTTGCTGGTTCTTACCCTTTGAGGTGTAATCTCCTCTTTCCAATGGGAACAACTGCTTGGTGGGCATGTNTTTTCTTACTTTTTGCTTGTTTAACTTTCGTTTGCTGGTTCTTACCCTTTGAGGTGTAATCTCCTCTTTCCAATGGGAACAACTGCTTGGTGGGCATGTACTAACTATAAAAAAATATTTTAAAGGCTAAAGACTACCAGCATTCTGAATCGATCTAATCCTATTAAAGCGAAATTTATTTTGCATTCAACATTTTCTTATATTTATAAAAAAAAAAATCTTACCTAATTGGATATGTTGAACATTTTCCCAAAAATTATTTCGGACTAAAGAATTCAAAGCACTTGCATATTTATAAAAGTAGATTCAAAAAAAGGTTTAACTCAATTTTAGATATTTTGAATTTCTCCAAAATATTTAAAAATTCAACAAAAGCAAAATGTACACGACAAAAAATTGTAATAATTTCAATTTTCTTACCAAAAGATTATCTAAATCAGCAGTGCAACAAAAATGGAAGTAAAATGGTTTTTATTTAATTCTTTTCAAAAAGTTGTCTTCCCTGTTTTTATTTGAATTTAATATGGAAACTGACAGAAGGAGGGAAAAAAATTTCATCGAAATTGATGGTGATACCAGCAGTTAACGGAAAAGTTGCAAAGTAAAAGGTTGAGAGTTTTAAAGTTTTTCGAGAAAATTAAACCGTGAAAGTATAATGAAAATAATAAATGTTTCACGAAAATTAAGTTGTACTAAATTCTTTTTTAATTTCTAGAAGACACATCATCTGTAACTTTTGCTTAAATTAAAACACTTTCGAAAAAATTTAGTTAACGTTTTTAAGCCAAGGTGGCGAGACCAGCAGTTAATGAAAATAATTCATAGTAAAAGGTGGAGTGTTTTAAAATAAAAACAAAATGAAGATAATAAATTTCTCAAAAAAAAATTAAGTTGTAATTTAATTTTTAACAGAAATTTTTGCTCAAATCGACAAAAATCCAGTTATTCAAATGGTTAACATTTTCTACCCAAGATTAATAAAAAAATTTAAAATAAAAAAATTTTATATTTTAATAGGAAAAAATTGCCATTAAATAAGCAGTTAAAGTGTTAAAATTGTTCAGAAAATATCCTTTATGGCTTACTGTAGGCGAGAAAATATCCGCTTCAAATATGATATAAGATATCAATCGCATTCAAATACAATTTTTGCTTTGCAAGACCTTTTATACTAATACTAAAGGAGATATATATTCTTAAAAAATGTTAAATAACGGTTAGAGGGTTACAATATACTACAAAAGTGTTAAATCAGAGGATTTTATCATCGATCATTATCATCGTCGAAAAAATTAAAATTCCAAAAGTTTTGAAGAGGTGAAGAAAAATCATTATGGGTACCCCACGCACGAATACTAACGCTTAGTAATCCTTAGTTCTGAAGTATAATTTTCAAAATTTAAAATAGTGGATAAAAACCTAGTTTCGACCGATCACAAATTGAAAATTACCCACTAAATACTGTTACTCACAAAATTGGTTATTGGCACATACTTACACGCACACATACACCTACATACATATATAAAAAAGTACAGATATTCGAACAAATAACAGGAGCCTCATTTCAGTAAATTACTACAAAATCATAGCGAATGCAAAAGGCCCTGCCATCTACACCTGCTGCGAGAAATACTAAGCTCAGTGTCGACAAATGGAAAAATAACTAGGCTCACTAGAAGCTCACAATAAAGTGGAAGGTATGCACATAAAATTCTAATTTTATGCCCAAAAGCCCTCAAGCAATTTACCTTTGCTGACCCAGTACCCAAAGCATTCAGTACTCGTAATCTGCGGGACATTTAGTGGCTAAGCTAAACTAAATGGAATGAAAAAGAAACGAATGAACGAAAAACGAACCAAATATGCCGTAAATTCCTTGAAATTGAGCGCATTTCCTGGCATACACATCCGGCGAGGTGCAGCAGCGGTGGCTCTTCTGCCTTCTGTACGAAGCCTGAAAAGGGGACGTGATTTTCCATTAGCGAAGAATATCAAGACATAAATGGGGCATGCCACAGATATCTACTCACTTACTTTTTTGTTGCGCTACGGCTGGTGTTTGTTTGTTTATGTTGTTTTTGCTTGTTGAGAAAAAATTTAAATGTTGCGTGGAATGAAATATGAAACCGCTGACCCTAACAGCAGGAGTCACACATAAGCAGCAAAATGCTGATTATGAAAGTAGCGAGTGTTGAAAGGAAAAGTCCCTCGGCATTATATGTACATCCGAGTGAAAGTAAATAGTCTAGGAATATCCGTACATACATACATATGCAGCAACTAGGATACGCCACCGAGCAAGGATACCTGAAGTCGAGTAAAAACAACAAACGGATAAGCTGTGATATGGTGACCTGCCGGTGAGTGTGTGTGTTCGCTTAAGCCTTTTACTACTTCTTTATGCAGCCATTTTCACTATTTTCACGCATGTGTGCATGCACCTTCGTCCATATCCTGCATATCCTGCGATGCTGGCAGCACAAAGTAGCTCAGCTGCATCTGTTTGTTTACGTTTCCACATGTGTGCTAACATATGTACTTATGTCAACCGAAGCTGGGAAAAACACATGAAGGATACCACAGTCGATTTGTTGAAAGGCAAATGTGGCCTTGTCGACTATCCATTTTCAGCTCTTCCTATTTTCTTCGCCTACTCGTTAAGCAAGAGACTGATTGGTACAAAGAATGTCATCTCAAAATCGTAAATTATGGCATTTATTTATTATTGAGCCACCGGTCGGACATGGTTCACGTGTCGTCACAATCGCTGAGTTGTAGTTTAGGCGTGTGGAAATAAGCTGGCAATTGAAGCGGTGCTGTTTATTGGAGCTGAATTTTTTCTTTCAGTATATTTCTCAATGAAATGTGCCGAGATTAGTAGGCAGGAAATGTAATAGAAAAATAAATAAAGTCACAAAGGGAAATGCGGACGGATGTAGAAATAAGAAATATGTTTTTGAAAAATTACCAACCTTTGGAGACATAAAAAAACGTAAATAGATGTCGTCCAAAACACCGTTGTTCGCTGAATGCAGAAAATTAGTACTTGAAAATTATTTGTTATGCCGCGCATGAAGCATAAAAATTCATGGAAAATGGAATTGAGTTGTGTGTGAATTACTTTTTCCACAAAATTCCGTCCTCAATCACTTCTCCACCTTGCGCTCCCAACAAATTTGTCACTTTCCTGCCAACATTTTTATACACGCCCCCTTCCTGCAACCCTTCGGTCATTGCCTTGCTAGCCTTAAACCTCTCTTCCTACTCCAGTTAACCACTAAACTAAAAATCACTGAAATGACTGCGTTAAATGACTTTTGAAAAGCATCAAAAACTTTGTCGAAAAGTTTCTGCAACACAAGCAGCGGCAGTAAGTCACCGTACGCATTGCGAACGAGCAAGAGCTGAAAGAGAAGAACTAAATAATGTGAAAATGAAAGAATGAAGTGTTGCCCATTGAGGAGGAAAGTGGCAACTACCCCGCTATGCCGTTGCAAGTAGTGAATGGCGAGAGTTGAATGGTAAGTGTGGCAAATGGCAAGTGTAGAGCAAATAAATAAGTTGCAAATTAGCTGCGCGTTAGGCTTTTAATACACGCTTATTTCCAAAGGCACTACCTTTTTTTTTGCCACATTTATAAAGTTCTGTTTATAATTTGCTTGTGAAATATTTAAGTGCCCTTCATAATGCAGTTAGAGAATTGCAGAGATTGCGAGACAGCTACTTATTACTTGATTGCATACACAAATACTGCTTTTCTGAGCGCAAAATAAAAGCTACCGGCTCTGAGTGTCTGAGCCAGCGAGTGCTGCTCCAGTATACCCTCCATCAGCGAGAGCAACCGATAACGAATTTTGAAGATCTTTGCGTAAACTATGAAAATTTCGGAAAAGTTTTTTTTTTCGTTTTTGGTAATTGTTGTTTCCGACAGGGTGAGTGTATGATGTATTTTGGAACGAGTTTCCGTCATCCCTTGTCAAATTTGGTTTGGAGACAAACCGGTTTCGGCGTAGTGCAATCTCCTGTGTGATTTTTCGTTCAGGATAATTCGTGTTGGTTGCTCGTATTTATACTCCTTATTAGCTACTTCTTTCTTTTGTTAGGTACGTCTTCTTAGTTTTGCAGTATTTGCAGTGCTCGATAGGTAGAAGAATTGTACTGGCTTATTTTTGCTGGCAGGTAGAAGTCAGTGATTTTTACCTTTTTTGTTTTTGTAGTTAGTGTATTCCCTTCCAAGTCTATCATTAATATTTTGTTGTTGTCATTTTTCTTCTCGTACAGTAGTTTTAGAGATTCAAGCAGTACGTCCAATACAGTATTTATTTGCTCATTTATTATTTGTCCTTTGAAGGTCTTACGTTTATATACCTCCATAATTTCTAATATATTCAATCTTTGCCCTTTATGTTGTACACGAAGAAGTTCTGTTGTTTGTCCTATCTTCATTGGTGCGCATTTATTTTTGATCATGTGATTTGCGAAGTTCGATTCTGTTGTAGCCTCTGGTTTTCGATTTTTCTTATTATAATCCCTTATGTGTTCACGATACCTTGTTTTTATATTCCGTCCTGTTTACGCTATGTAGCTGTATCGGCACTTGCAGGTTAATTTGTAAACGCCCTGTTTATTTAGTGGGTCTTCCTCGCTTATTTTCTCTTTCAGTATTCTTACCACAGTGTTCCTTGTTTTAAATGACGTCTGAATGTCGTACTTGTGAAAGAATTTGGCAAGTTTATACGATGTCATCTTTCCCATGTAAGTTAGAACTGCCCAAGTTTTTTTATTGTTTTCCTCTTTGCTTCTCTTTCGATTTTGTGTCCTCTCTTAACTTTTCAACCAGGCCTCTCTTATATCTGTTATTTTCCGCAATGGCATATATTGTATCCAGTTCATTCTTGTAGTATTCTTCTGTTAGAGGGGTCCTTTCAAGCTTCGCTATTAGTTGTCTAAGTGCTGCATTTTTATGTTGCCGTGGATGGTTCGAGCTGTTGTGTATTATTGTATCTGTGGCTGCAGGTTTTCTGTATATTTCGAACTGTATCTTGCTCGTGGTTTTGTTTATTTTAATTGTTAATTCCCGTTAGTTAATCTTTCTTTCCTCTTCCGTTTCCATAGTGAGCTTTTTATTCTGGTGTTGTTTGTGGAGATAGTCGAGTCTCTCTTTGTTTCCCTCTATTAGACATATTACATCATCGACATATCTCACATAGAATTTTACTCCTAGGTTGGTCGATAGGTTTTCCATATATTTCTCCACTAGCGTTTGCATGAATACTTTCATGAGTATTGCTGACGTCGGATTGCCCATTCCTAACCCGTTCATCTGTTTATATATCTTATTATTGAACTGGAAGTAGCTCTGTTTTAATGCAACCTTCAATGCGCTTACTATTTCCGTATCAGCTTCTCTTTTAGTTCTTCCGATCAGCATTTCTTTAACGGTCTTTTTTCGATTTACTTAGGTCGACGGAAATTGTTTTTCTAAAAAACTAAATGAATGCTCAAACTCCGTTTACATATTTGGAGCCAATCAACGCAACAGTTGAAAATTTGAGAATGATATTAGAAAGCCTCCTCAGCGTCTTATTTTGTACTTTGTAGACTTTAGCGAGAGAATCCTAATCCTTAGCGACAGCCAGGTAGCACTTAAGGCATTATCGTCCTTTATAAATAAAATTAACTTCAGTACAGGGGGCATAATTTAAAAATATATAAGCTTCTTATGAACCTCCCCAAATACAAACTTAGAATGATGACAGGCATCCTCACTGGACACTATAGATTGAGAGAACATCTGCATAAGCTGGGAATCTGGTACACCGAGCTCTGCCGTTTCTGCGATTCAAGCTGGGGAGACACCATTTCATCTGCTTCCGGAGTGTGTCAGAGAGATACACATACACTCCTCACCTGCAAAGGCTCTCCTGGACTTCCCGGAATTCGTGGGATTATGTGATTAAAATAAATAATATAAAAAAAAAANCGTCTATTTCCGCTGTAGCAAACGTAGTACATAGGGCGACATCTAGATGTCATCTACCTCGCCCTATTCACTACAGATGTCGCCCTATGCACTATGCTTTTTTATAGGAACTTTTCAAAGCAAAGGTTTTATGGTGTCGGACACACAACATTGAAAGTTTCTGGATCCACAACATTGAAAGTTTCTGGACACACAACATTGCAAGTTGATAAAAGCGTTGTAATATGTGTTGTGATGAGTCGAGTGCACAATATACCCGTTAGGTCGTGTTGCATACCTCTTTCAATTATAAATCTATCTATGCCTATGTTAGTAGCCATATATTTTTAATTTTCACTGGTATTACGTTTTTAAGGGTTTCGTCAGACTTGCATGGACTTAGGTTCCGCGAAATCGTGACACAAGTTGCTTGAAATTTATGTCGAAAAATGACTACATACCATTAGATCAATTTGTGGAAGTAAATTCAGACTTTACCTCCACTGATTCATTTTGTATTGAATGAGCCGTCGAAATTGCGTATAAAACTAATGAATATGGAATATTTAATTAGTAAAACGAGAAGCAACAAAACGTTAGATCTCCATCGTTGGATAGACTTTTCTCACCTCTTTCGCCCAGTAACTGAAAACACAATGACTCAGGCAGTTAGTTCGTGTTAAAAAAAGTTGCAAAATTAAATCCACACACGCACACAGACTTAATAGAAATTTACAACAACAGGCAACGACGTATAACCAACAAGAAATAAGGCACAGAAGTAGCATCCGTTGCCCAAGGATTCGGAAAAGTCAGATGATGACTTAGCAACGGAGAAGAGAGGTGGATACTTATGAAAAGAGGAAACCAGCAGTGACATTTAAAGCATATACCCACACCCCGAAAAACCGCATACACAAAGTAAAGCAGAAACATGTTGAAAAGCGCGCGCCCGAAGGCTCTTGTCGCATTTACTGCGGCTACTTCCTCGCCTACCGCGCGCGTCTTATTTCAGAAATTATGTGTGGGTTTGGTGTACATACATATGTATTTACTGTATTTGGAAGCTACTTTCGCGAGACAAAGTCAATTTCTTTAAATGGGAAATAATAATAAGAAGAAAAGGCAGCAAGGATTTGGGGTGGTAAGTTCAAGACTTGCATGGGAGTTGCATATGCTGAAGCAGCAAAGTGAATACTAAGAATAAAATCGAGCTTATTGAGTCAGTGGGTGGGCCAAACATCCTTTCGGCAATAAACATAAATTATTTTGTGTTTCACTGGTAATGCCAATCCGAACCAAAACCGCGCGTTCTTGCATTGAGGGAATGGAGGCTGGCAGTCAGGAAGTCAGAGTTGTGGAAGAGAGAAGAGAACTGAGGTGGAGAGCAGAGAAGGCTTGCGGGAAAAGGAAATGGGATCAGTGAACATTGAAGCAGAGAAATTGATTAAAAGAAACGACATCATTAATCTACGTAGACGAAGAAAAGAGCTACACTCCTCAACAGGCGCAAATTCGTTTGCAGATACAGAATATTACAAACAAATGCAGCGAAAGACATTCGTAAGTAAATATGGATAATTGCGCTAAAATGATACGCCATCGCAGCAAAAACAAACAAAATAATAACATAACTTACATCAAGAAAAGTGCGCGGGATGGAACTCAAGCAAGGATTAAAGATACTGAAAGTCTTACGAAATGAGATTTCGAAAAAGCAACAGTATCCGGAAGAGAGCAAAAAGCTGTGAACGAAAATCAGTTAATGAAAATGGCGATGCAAATGGGTCTGAAGAGACAGCAGCCCAAAAGGAAGCAGGCAGCAAGGAAGATGTGAGCGAACCCCGAAGCGGGAATGGCGTTGGAGTTAATTTCAAAAAGTCAAAAGATGGAAACGTAGCAACAAATGAAAAGCAGGCAAGCAAGATGGTGAAGAATGCAGAGACATGAAACAGAATTGCGGAGAAGCTCATTGCCTTGCTACTGAGTAGGCTGTAAAAGGATATATCGATCCGATGGGCAGCTGAATGAATGCATGGATGGATGGAAACGGGAATGTAATCATTAAAATGTAATTGAAAAAGCAACAAACAAGAAAAACAACTTAAATTCAGCTGTGAAATGAGGACAGAAACCCATACATACACACGTGCTTCAGCCGCATGCCGAAGTCGAACCCTAATTTTTTTGAACGAAAAGAAAATTAAAAATCACTCTGGGCCGCAAATGATAGAGAGAAAGAAACTAACAAAAATATGAAAAATTTAAGTGAAATTTTAAATGGAAAAAGGATTAAAAAAGTACCGAATAAGGACGAAGAGTTGGAGATTGAGGCATAGCAAGTGACACGAGAAAAGATACTTGATACTTGAACCGGCCTTTGAGAGCCAAAGGAATTTGTGTAAGCACAGCAAAAATAAAAGAAACAAACAAAAAGCAAGCAAATTTGAAATTAAAAGCGGATAAAATACTACAACTGCCGCCCGAAAGCTGCTAACTTCCGTTTCCGTAGCTGTTGCTGCTATTCCGGTTGCCATCGCTTNGCATATTCAACCGAACGATCGGTGTTTGAGAGCCAAAGGAATTTGTGTAAGCAAAGCAAAAATAAAAGAAACAAAACCAAAAAAGCAGGCAAATTTGAAATTAAAAGCGGATAAAATACTACAACTGCCGCCCGAAAGCTGCTAACTTCCGTTTCCGTAGCTGTTGCTGCTATTCCGGTTGCCATCGCTTTGGGTACTGCCGCGCCGCCGCCTCTTTTTCGAGTGCAGGACTCTAAAGGTTGCTTTGCTGGTTGGCAAAGCGACACATTGTGGCCTGGCATTTTTTTTTTATAAATTACAACTAAAAATTTCACATAAAATCAGAGCGCAAAATCAAAGGATAGTATCAACTGCTAGCAAAAAAAGTGCTTGACTTCCTGTTGCTAAGTCAGCAGCAAGAAACAGAACAACAGGAGGAATGCTGATGAAAAGCGCAACATTTTTACGCCTTGATTTCTTTTTCGCTATGCTTTAAGTTTTCCTCCCAAACCGCCTGCAGTTTGGTACCTTTAATTTTTTGCCGTTTTTCTTTGCGCATATTTGTGTAAATCTGCTTGTACTCTGCTGCAAAGCAGCTGCGTAACGCCGCTAACATAACCATAACATTTTCTTTTAACTTAATTTCTTTAGTTTTTTTTCAAAAGTTNCTCTGCTTGTACTCTGCTGCAAAGCAGCTGCGTAACGCCGCTAATTACCATAACATTTTCTTTTAACTTAATTTCTTTAGTTTTTTTTCAAAAGTTTTGCTGTTCTTAAGGAAACATGCAAATCACGCGTCAGCTACTTAACATAACTTTTAGTTCGGGTCCGTTTGTTTGTAAGTTCCTCAGGAAACATTTTTTATTTATTTTTAGTTATTTAATCAAAGGACAGCAATTTTTATGTTTTATGAGCATTTCAAAAAATGTCTATGCTTTCATGTACAAATGAATTTGGTTTAAAATTGACTTAGTTAATAGAAAAACCAATAATTTATCTAAGTAAGTTGTCTGTGTTCAAGCGTGGTTCTCATCTCAGCTGAATTAGTAAAAAGCGCGCCTAAAAGTATGTAATATTAAATTTTTGATCAATTATTACACACACAAAAATCAATCAGGCCGATTCTGAACAGAAACTCCCTGAGATTTTTCTTTTTTTTTCCCCTTTCATCCTATCATCAATAAAAATTGCCTGAGGATTTTTTATATTAAATGACGGAGTTGAGCTGTCAAAAAAGTGTCATTTTTTTCGAAGTTCGAATTTCCACCTCCCAAACTTTCAGAGAAAAATGCTGCTCCCTGGCAGTTAGTTATTGGATGATCTCGTGAGAAACAAACTCCCGGAGAACAAACTCGACGGGAGTATGCAGAATTGGGCTGAATATATTCGCGAAACTATGGTCCAATATAAGTAAACCTATGCTTTTAGTTTTTCTCTCTAACGTCAGATTTTTATACCCGAGCGCACTTGTGCACAAGGGTATTATAACTTTGTTCACATAACGGTTGTTTGTAACAGGCAAAACGAATCGAGATAGATATAGACAAATGTATACATAAATGATCAGGATGAAAAAAGAAATCGATTAAGCCATGTCTGTCTGTCCGTCCGTCTGTCCGTCTGTCCGTCTGTCCGTCTGTCCGTCTGTCCGTGTACACGATAACTCGAGCAAAAATTGAGATATCTCAACGAAATTTGGTATGTAGGTTTCCCTTAATCCAAGGTAGGTTGGTATTGAAAATGGGCGAAATCGGACTTTAACCACGCCCACTTCCCATATAACGGTAATTTCCAGAAATACGAAAACTGCGATATTTTAGTAACTACTGAAGATAATTCACTCAAAATTGATATTTACAATAATTTTTAGACGAAAAATAAGAATATTATAAATTTTTGGAAAATGGGCGTAGCCACGCCCACTTATGGTTACATGTGTATATCTTGGTAACCGCTGCACCAATTTCTTCCAAACTTGGCACAGTTGTTGGCCTTCGCATAACATACCAAATGGCCGAAAATTTTTAAAATCGCTCAATAACCACGCCTACTTCCCATATAACGGTAATTTTCAGAAATACGAAAACTGCGATATTTTAGTAACTACTGAAGATAATTCACTCAAAATTGATATTTACAATAATTTTTAGACGAAAAATAAGAATATTATAAATTTTTGGAAAATGGGCGTAGCCACGCCCACTTATGGTTACATGTGTATATCTTGGTAACCGCTGCACCAATTTCTTCCAAACTTGGCACAGTTGTTGGCCTTCGCACAACATACCAAATGGCCGAAAATTTTTAAAATCGCTCAATAACCACGCCTACTTCCCATATAACGGTAATTTTCAGAAATACGAAAACTGCGATATTTTAGTAACTACTGAAGATAATTCACTCAAAATTGATATTTACAATAATTTTTAGACGAAAAATAAGAATATTATAAATTTTTGGAAAATGGGCGTAGCCACGCCCACTTATGGTTACATGTGTATATCTTGGTAACCGCTGCACCAATTTCTTCCAAACTTGGCACAGTTGTTGGCCCTGGTACAGCATACCAAATGGCCGAAAATTTTTAAAATCGGACAATAACCACGCCCACATCCCATATAACGGTAATTTCGAGAAATACAAAATCTTCGATAAATCAGTAAATATTGAAGCTAATTTATTCAAAATTGATGGTTGCAACAATTCTTTACCAAGAAATACGTTTATGATAAAATTTTGGAAAATGGGCGTGGCACCGCCCACTTGTGATGACATATATGTATCTCGCTAACGGTTCTAGCAATTTGTACCAAACTCGGTATGGTTATTGTGCTTGCCACATAAAAGCAAAACGTTGAAAATTGTTGAAATCGGTCTAAAATTAAGGCCGCTTTTCATATAACGGTAAATTTCAGAAATGCTTGAAATTTCAATATTTCGAAATTTAAGGACGCTAATTTACTTAAAATGTATACACCCCGGCTTATCATGTAGCGGTACCTTTCGGAAAGGTGGAAAACATATATTTAATACTTGCGCCGTGTATTTAATGTTCGGCTCCGCCCGAACTTAGACTTTCTTACTTGTTTTTTTTTTAACTTTGAAATTTGTAAAATATGATTACTTTAAAAAATTATTTAAAAAATGCAGTGCATTGTTGAAAAACAGTATGGGTATCAAATTAAGGAAAACAGTATGTAAAATTAAGCCCGACTAAATTTTTTGCTGCATAAGCGCGAAAAATATCCTTTTAAAATTTTATTCTTGAATATCATTAAAATTTTTGCAATAATTATTTATTTTTTTTAATTACATGTTAAGGACTGACTCGACCAAATCCTCGACTTTCGTTTTTCCAACTTTGTTGGCTTACAAAAAACTAAATTAATACAAGGCGCATTCAGTGCCTAGTCGTCGTTGTGAACCAAAATTTTTTTTTTATTTTTTTTTTTTAATTCTACAGAATCTACTGTTTCATTTGATATCCATGTTGTTATTCTACACTGCACTGACTTTTTAAAAATAATTTTATAATTAATAAGGTCTTTAAAACAAGTCCTGATGTCAGAGAGAAAAACTAAAAACGCAATTTTGTTCTATTTGCCCCATAGTTTCGTCAGTATACTGACTGCTTCGTGTGTTTCGAAGTTTTTTTGTTGTTGTCGCACGGTGTTATCTCATTCTACTTACTATTCAAAATTTTAAAGTAGTTTGTTGGCTTCTGGAATTTAGCGCTGGATTTTGACATAGCAAATACATAGTTTAGTGTCGTGTATCCGGTGAGTTCTAGTATAAAAAAAAAGTTTAAGTACTGTTACTGCAAAAAACAGCAAATTACTAATCGCCATAGCAGATGTATATCTATACGCGAAAGCTAAAATGGCCATAATCTACCAACTTAAACATTTCTAACTATCGAGTATAATATTTAAATTTTAAAGTTTCGCCAATTAAGTTAAGTGGCGTCCTTGTATCCACCATCGGCCCTTGGCAGGTTGAGCAAGCAAAAAAGAATTAGTCAACTTATCGCGAGAAAGAGATCCTGATAATTAAAAATATCATTTGACGACGCGGAGGAGTAAAAAACAGCGAACAGCAAGAGTCTCAGTCATCGCCCTAAAAGCTGTTTAACAACAAGTATTTGTACAACAGCCAAACCCACTACTTATTCAATTTAGTGCATGCAGGTATCCAAAAAAAAAAAGAAAATACACGGCAGGGGCCGACTGAAAAAGTTAGTACCTTAAAGGTGAAACAAGGAGCACGAGTGCGGCTAGCAGGCGTATGAATCTAGGCTGGCACATTTTCTGCAACACAAAAAATCACTCGTACCAACGATAAGCAAAAGCGAAAAAAAAACCGATTGAAACTGTGAAACAGGCAGAGGCGTGCGGCAGAAAGAGGAGCCTGTTAGTAGGTCAGTGTAGCAGTTGTGCGCCTCGTGCTGGCGGCTGTCGAGCGTTTTCGCCAAACAAAAAGAGAATAAATTTTACAAAAATCAAAATAAAAACATGTAAATATTCCATTATCCGGCAGGCAAAACACGCAAACGTTATGCTTAACATTTTTAATTACCATTTAAATGTGTGGTCAACAACGCCAACGCTCTGTCAGCGCTAAACAAGGACACCTCACGACACCAAGGAGGCAAACCCACCCACAAACACGCACATACATACAAACATATGTACGCCCTGCCACTAAAAGTGTCGCCCAATGTTAAGTTATTTTAAAATTAGATACATAATAACGGTGGCTCGTAGCTGAATTTGAATGCATGGGCGAACAGTATTTAGCTGTCGAATGCTTGGGGGTAACAGAGGAAAGAGGGGAGCAGCTAGCAAGCAAGTGAGTTACTTGTATAAAATCCAGCAATTGACCTCTGGCCTGGCGATGAACTGCTTGCTGTTGGCTGGCTCATGCAAGCGCCGCTGTGGCTTGAAGTGTCCTTAAGTTGACTTAATTTTCTTAGTTGCTTTTGTAGTAACACTACATCACGGGTGCACACACCACATACATACATACAACTGGTTTCATACGAAACTACACACTTTCTCAGAAGACAGTGCCGAACTACAAGGATGACTTTCGTGGACTAGACAGGTAGAACAGCAGGACTGTGAAAAAGCGCAGAAATTTAAGTAAAGGAAACATGAAGGAAAAGATTTAACACTTTCAGGTGAAAATAAAATACTTAAGTGGACGACACAATAGCGAGAGTTAAGTTATAAAGTAATGAACAGTGATTATCTGTTTTAAAGGATTTAAAAGGTAATTGTTATTTGCAATTAGTTGTTACTGTTAAACTTCAAAAATATAAATGCTATGTAAATCCTGAAGTTATAAAACATATTTCCTCCAAAAATAGTACATATTTCCACGTTTATTCTCTAAAAAAAAAAGTCGTGGTTGCATTTCACATACTCATTGCCTACCTAAAGGCGCACGATTTTTAAGACTCACTGCATACTTATTGGCATACCATTCTGAACTCTTCTTTATGTTGTAGACCTCAGCCTTAGGCTGTTTCTGATTTATAACTCTGATCTTTTTTACAGGTATCTGCTTTCTGATTTCTGTGTGTCAACTTTAAACCTCGGCTTTATTTCTGTCATCTAGTCTCTGTCTTCTGCGTCTCACTCTGTCTTTGGCCACAGTCTCTGTTCCCTCATTTCTGCCTCTGACCTTACTTACTGGACTCTGTTGCAGACCTCTCATGTCTTTCTCTGAACTTGGTTTCCAGCCTCAGGTCTTTAGCCACTGCCTTCGGTCTACATCTCTTGCCTCTGGCCTTTATACTTGATCTCTGCTTCTGGAAAGCCTCTAGTCTTCACACTTTGTCTCCAGCCTCCGCCTTTCATCATTCGTATTTGCTGTCTCGTCCCTGACCTCTTTTGTCTGTCTCAGAGCTCCGTTCTTGTTCTCTGTTTTCCGCTCTCCTCTGTCTTAAGTCAATCGGGTCTCTATTTCTCGTCCCAGTCCACTGTCTGTGATATTTGCCCTCTGTTTCAGGCCTTTGTCTTTGCATACTGCTATAGTCTCTATCTCTGTCCTCTGGCTCCGGTTTTTAGCTTTCGTCTCTGGAATTTTTCTTATTTTCCTTCAGACCTTTTTCAGATTTTTATCATGGCTGGGCGACTCGTTTATGTAACTGCATTTTTTGTTTTGTTTTTGGGGATCCTCTTTTGCCACCTATTTCAAGTCTAAGGCTACTTTCACGTGAGCACTTACAAATAAAGTATTCCCTCTTGGATTGAGAATGAGAATAATCAGCCTTTTCTAGAAACTGCCGTGCATCCTTTCGATGCATCACTGAAAGGCTGACTCCGCAATTCGCAAGAGTATCAGCGATTTCATTGTCTAAAAATCCATTAGGTCCTGGAAACCAAGATAATCTTGCTACGGAATCCAAATTTTTCCAGTACATTTTTACAACTGCAAGATTTTAAATGCTGCCTGTCTGCCCGACTCTCGGTTAGATTAGTCCTGCCAAGAAAATTTAGTCCCTTTCAAAAATCATAACCTTCTAGGGCTTCGGTATAACTGCATCTGTTATCGGGATCATTTTTGAATGGTCTGAAATACCCCGATGGAAGGATTTACCGAAATATATATTATCGCATAAATGTAGACTATTTTCCAGAATCACTCGATTTTTTGAGATGTGGAAATTTATTTTTTCAACCTGAAGATAAATTTTAGATTAAAAAGGGCATTACTTCGTTCGAGTAAGAGATATGCTGTTTCTAAGGATTTGACGTTATGGGACGCGGTTGTTTAGAAACTTTACTGGTTGCAACGTCAGCATTTCGAGATGATCCCTCATGAAGCGTAACAAGCTGGCGGCACATACCTGGAGGTAGCGCGCTGTTGAGCTGCAACGTAGGTTACAGCACTTAGATTTCTCTGGAATTTTGAAGAGAAAATCTTGAGGATGTACTTTTAGAAAATGCTTCTTCGACAAATAGCATCTTTTTGAATAACCTCTAAGTTAACTGAATTATTTTATGAATTCTCACGCACGTATTTTTTTAAAATAGTGACTCGTATATTTACATATATCAATCTCTTAAAGCCTCTGCATCTTTCGAGAGTTGTAGCATAGTTGGAGCATGTAACGAAATTTCGAAAGTTATCCTTTTTGTGTTAATATTTTTATTAATCAGATTAGTACTTGCTTACATATGTGACTGCAAGCTTAATGCTAAGAGCTTTCCCATATAATTTTAACACTCATTATTCATTATTTTTTTATGTTTTCTTGAGTTGTCACATGCAAGTATGCGTGCTACGCTGCATGTGTCCTAAAGCAAGAGGAATATTAAAAACAAAAGCAGCCCGATTATACTTACAAAGAAAGAGGTACAAGTCACCTAGCCAGACGGCTAACTTAAGTGAACAAAAACATTTTTAAATAACACGAATTATGTCGAGCTGTTGCAAAAGAACCTTTCCTTTCCTTTCGAGCAGCGCTGTGAACTTTCTTACCTGTGCAAAGCCAGCTTTAATGGCATACTAATCTACTAACTTACAAGCACACATACGCAGGCGTGCTGCGCACACACAATTTTTATTATAATTCACTCTAAATAACTGTGGCTTTTCTACTTCGCTTAAGCAGTTGAGTGATGAGCAGCGACACGCAGGAACTACATACATATCTACTTTCCGCCCATTTCACATGCAACATTAGGAAACCTTTAATAGCGCACATTTTTTATGCTCCACAATTTACGCGAATGCGGCTTTTTGTGTCACAGCCTTCTAAGCGCTTATGTGTGTGTAAGTCTGGCCTTCCCCCGTGGGGAAAATCTGTAGTTCTGAATTGGTGCGCTTCTAGTACATTTAGATCCAGTAATAGTTCGCAATAAATCTCTTTTTCATGCAAACAACTGGCGAATTTAACATGGCGATGTCTTAGGAAGTGTCAATTGCCCACCGCTGTATCACTTTTTCGATAGTTCCCAGCTAGTCCAGTTCTAAAATCGACATACGAAAGAAAAAGTATCATGATTTTTCAATCTTTTCGGTTCTTCCGTATGCGATTTTAAATTTTTTTTAAATAAAAGCTTTTTTTCCATTTGAAATTAAAATTGTTTGAATGATTGTTAGAAATGTACGTTTGCATACCTTTGGCTGTAGCTGACTGTGTAGAGGTGCTCGCTGTTATTGGTTAGATTCCAGACGGACAAACTTTTGTTTTGTATTACCAAACTATGAAAAGGCATCTGCGAAGTGCAAAATGAAAGTGCATTTGAACGAAAAATCCGCCAAACACATATCTATGTAAATTGAACAAGCCCCCGCTGCATCCCCTTTTCTATAATTCCGAAACAGTTCTAAATTTGTTAAGATAATATAATGTTGGATGTTGGCGATAAAAATCTAGTACGGAACTAGAAATTTGATTCGCTAGTTCACGGTTTCTCTGCAGGGTCCATTACCTTTCCTGGCCATTTCGGTGGCACACTAACACATCGCTCTATTGAAAATTTATTGCGTAACGGCTTTTTGTGGCAAATAATAATTCAAAATCAATCGCCATAAGGGTTTTGCACCGTATGACGCAGAAATGAGCAGCGGACGCGAGGATGGCAAAAGAAGTTGTTGACTTTTTTGTTAGAAATTTATTTTCCCAACATCGTTTTATCACTCGACACAGTCGAATTGCAAAGCAAATTTTGGCATGAGCATATTGATTTTATTGTTATGTATTTATGGTTTTTGGTATGCCTAGAGGTACTTTTTCGATGTTTACTTTTTGTAGCTACTCTGTTTGACTGCTCCCAATAATGTTTGCGTTTATCGGCATGTGGCACCTACATATTTATGTTTGTGTATACGAGTATGCAACATTTCGAATGGATGGAGGCATCGCTTGTTTTACTGTAACGAGCTTTAGCCGGAAAGGCTGCGTGTTTTCCTTGGCTGTTATTATTTATGTTGTTGTTGTAGTTGTTGATTTGCACCCTTACTGTAAATTGGCAGGAATCATGCAAATGTGTTTTATTGATTTTCTGGTTAAAAGTTTTTCGTGTTTTTCTTTGATATAAATTCTTTGGGAGGAATTTACACTCCCTGGCCGTTTAGGACACTTTTTTATCCCTTTTTTCGGGGAATTGATAATTGACGCTTGGCTTTTTGTGCAGACTTAAATTGTGTGTTGTTAAATATTCCTTATGGCTGCATTTTCTTATTTTTTGTTTGAATACTATTGGTTCAAATCATTCATCAGCGAAAGGTAGCGGCTTTAAAGCGAAATTTTAAAGCCGGCTTACAAAGAAATCGGTGAGTCTCGTTTTGAGTTTTGGGAATTTTGGAGGAAAGTATTTTCCGTAAAAGTAATAAGCTGGCTAAATACCGTCGTGGTCAGAGCCGTACGAAGAGAATGGCGCAGTGGTAGGATTCCAGCCGTATTTTCCTCTATGCGGCAAACAAATCAAACATCAAATCACAAAAAGTGCTGAAAGTAGAACTGCCTCATTGATACTCTTAGCACAAAAGCCACAGAAGCAATGAACGCGTTTCTAATATCCTAAACATTTATTTTATGGAAATGCAATACTCCCAGGGCTACTAGAGCTAAGGAGCTGGAATGAACTCAATTGATGTGGTCACCTAAAGTGATGGCTAAACAGCTGGAGTTTGTAAGAGAGGGTTTATCCGTTGCACTTTTAACAGCCGGGAAGAGGACAGAGATGCTGCCCGCTTCTTTTAGAAGGAAACCCACCACACTAAATATCAATCATACTCAGTGATATTCGCGCTTTCCTGCAAACAACTGATAGAGGAAGGCTTGTAATTATGCAGCCCGCATCATCTGCATAGTCCTGGGCATAGATATTAGAGCCACTAACTTTAACCAGCAGGTGAGCAAGCACCAAAATGATGGGCATGTTGATGTAAGGACAGAGAATGTGATAAAAGCGTAACAACCAATCTCTCCTGACATTAAAGCTGAAGCTTTTAGGGATAGTATGTCGCTCCCATCAACTTTAGGTACAAAGACGATGAAGTCTGTTATCTCCTTTTTTCAATAGCGAAAAAATTGGTTTTTGAAGGCCAATAAATAGAGTATACAAAAGGTAACAAAAGGATATTTTAAAATTTTCAATTTCAATTTTCATTACGTTAAAAAATAGTGATTGAATTCATTTCCACATGGCTTTTTTTAAATGCCGCCAATTTTTTGTCATTTCAATGCCTAACTAGTGGAAATGCGGCATTAATAATGTTTTTAGCTTTCTTATAAAATTTTACAAAAAGGACTTAGAAGCTTTTACTGCGGTGGCGACGCTATTACAAATTGGCAAAATTAAATAGCATTGCTTTTCTTGATGGACTTTTTTCATAAATGTACAAATATATGTACGTACTGAACACGTGTACACTATCACTCACAGTCCCACTGTCTGCCACCGCTGCTGCCACTTTTGGCAAATTTGATGGATGAATACCTGTATCAAGAAAAAAAGGACTGCACTAACAGGCCAACCAACACAGCTTCTTCACACTCTTTCGATGCACTGCGCAGCTATCCATTTTAATTCCAAAAGCCAGCATTTACTCACTGCTGCTCACNGATAGTGTTACTTATGCTGGATTTCCACTAGGCATTAAATGGCAAAAATTGTAAAGACAAAATTGGGCATTAAAAAATGTTCGTGTCATTACGTTAAAAAATAGTGATTGAATTCATTTCCACATGGCTTTTTTTNTTTCAATTTTCATTACGTTAAAAAATAGTGATTGAATTCATTTCCACATGGCTTTTTTTAAATGCCGCCAATTTTTTGTCATTTCAATGCCTAACTAGTGGAAATGCGGCATTAATAATGTTTTTAGCTTTCTTATAAAATTTTACAAAAAGGACTTAGAAGCTTTTACTGCGGTGGCGACGCTATTACAAATTGGCAAAATTAAATAGCATTGCTTTTCTTGATGGACTTTTTTCATAAATGTACAAATATATGTACGTACTGAACACGTGTACACTATCACTCACAGTCCCACTGTCTGCCACCGCTGCTGCCACTTTTGGCAAATTTGATGGATGAATACCTGTATCAAGAAAAAAAGGACTGCACTAACAGGCCAACCAACACAGCTTCTTCACACTCTTTCAATGCACAGCGCAGCTATCCATTTTAATTCCAAAAGCCAGCATTTACTCACTGCTGCTCACTAATTTATGAAAAATATTCGAAAGGAGTTCTAGTTACTTGATATTCCATGAAAAATTGCTTGTGTCTCTTCTGACGCTGGCATGTCCAACGCTAATTTGTTCACCTTGTAGTTTGCGCTTAATTTAGATAAATAGCCCAAAAGCAGGCAGCTACGCCGAGGCCAGTACACGAATTATGAATTTTATGCGCTTTGCGCTGTTTTAAATAATATTTATTTATTTAATAAGTTTTTCTTTGCCCTCTTTACGTGCCAAAAAAACGCTAATTCATAAAAATTATGCACATAAATAGGAAAAATAGCTGAGCTGGCACGTACATACACATCCATTTTGCATGCGCTCAGTCATTATTGCATTTGCTTGGGCTCTTTTCCTTCTTTTTCGCTTAATTTGGCTGCCGATTCATTTATTTGTTTTACAGCTACTAAAGCGTCATAGAATTTTGTTGAATTAATGAAAAAAAAACTTTCTTGACACCTGCCAATCTTAAAAGCGCCTTACATGCTGCCATGCGCCTGTTTGTATGCAACATATTAATCTCGCCAATGCTCCCCTGTGGACTGTTTGTAAAAAAGTTTTGCCACCTAATTTTGCTTGCATGCTTCTAAGCACTTTTACTTGCCTCTACAACTCAAATAAATTTATGTATGTATATGTACTGGCATGCATACATACATATATTAGCGCCCCCGATCCTCTCGCCTTAGTTAACTCGTTCGCCCGACTAAAGCTCAATTACCTGGAAAAGTTTGATAAAGCTTCCTGTTTAACCCTAAACTGTGTTGATTAGCTAGTTTAATTGTTNATTTGTATGCAACATATTAATCTCGCCAATGCTCCCCTGTGGACTGTTTGTAAAACAGTT
Organism: Rhagoletis zephyria; assembly: GCF_001687245.7. Lineage (NCBI taxonomy): Eukaryota > Metazoa > Arthropoda > Insecta > Diptera > Tephritidae > Rhagoletis > Rhagoletis zephyria. The sequence continues at coordinate 29,936 of NW_016161443.1, read as the reverse complement.
TTGCCACCTAATTTTGCTTGCATGCTTCTAAGCACTTTTACTTGCCTCTACAACTCAAATAAATTTATGTATGTATNTAAATGCCGCCAATTTTTTGTCATTTCAATGCCTAACTAGTGGAAATGCGGCATTAATAATGTTTTTAGCTTTCTTATAAAATTTTACAAAAAGGACTTAGAAGCTTTTACTGCGGTGGCGACGCTATTACAAATTGGCAAAATTAAATAGCATTGCTTTTCTTGATGGACTTTTTTCATAAATGTACAAATATATGTACGTACTGAACACGTGTACACTATCACTCACAGTCCCACTGTCTGCCACCGCTGCTGCCACTTTTGGCAAATTTGATGGATGAATACCTGTATCAAGAAAAAAAGGACTGCACTAACAGGCCAACCAACACAGCTTCTTCACACTCTTTCGATGCACTGCGCAGCTATCCATTTTAATTCCAAAAGCCAGCATTTACTCACTGCTGCTCACTAATTTATGAAAAATATTCGAAAGGAGTTCTAGTTACTTGATATTCCATGAAAAATTGCTTGTGTCTCTTCTGACGCTGGCATGTCCAACGCTAATTTGTTAACCTTGTAGTTTGCGCTTAATTTAGATAAATAGCCCAAAAGCAGGCAGCTACGCCGAGGCCAGTACACGAATTATGAATTTTATGCGCTTTGCGCTGTTTTAAATAATATTTATTTATTTAATAAGTTTTTCTTTGCCCTCTTTACGTGCCAAAAAAACGCTAATTCATAAAAATTATGCACATAAATAGGAAAAATAGCTGAGCTGGCACGTACATACACATCCATTTTGCATGCGCTCAGTCATTATTGCATTTGCTTGGGCTCTTTTCCTTCTTTTTCGCTTAATTTGGCTGCCGATTCATTTATTTGTTTTCCAGCTACTAAAGCGTCATAGAATTTTGTTGAATTAATGAAAAAAAAACTTTCTTGACACCTGCCAATCTTAAAAGCGCCTTACATGCTGCCATGCGCCTGTTTGTATGCAACATATTAATCTCGCCAATGCTCCCCTGTGGACTGTTTGTAAAAAAGTTTTGCCACCTAATTTTGCTTGCATGCTTCTAAGCACTTTTACTTGCCTCTACAACTCAAATAAATTTATGTATGTATATGTACTGGCATGCATACATACATATATTAGCGTCCCTGCTCCTCTCGCCTTAGGTATTCTCCTCACTCTTCCTTTACTCGTTCGCCCGACTAAAGCTCAATTACCTGGAAAAGTTTGATAAAGCTTCCTGTTTAACCCTAAACTGTGTTGATTAGCTAGTTTAATTGTTGCTATTGCAGTCCGTTGTTCTTGTTCCCATTACTTTTTCTCGTTTCCATTACACCTGCCGTGATTATGGTTAGGTACTATTTTTGTTGTAGACAAGCTCGCTCAATAGTTTAAATCGTTCGCTCGTTAGCCTTTGTTCGCTTGCCACGCTTGATCGCTTTGGCGTAAGTTTGAAGGGCGTTCTACTTTCGCTTCTTTGCTAGCTTGCTTCACCTGTCTGACTGCCTAGTAGGGTTTTCTGTTGGCTCAAGTCAAGTTGATTGGTTGGCTGGTTGCGCGCTTCCCCAGCATTAACCAAAACTTTTCTTATTAGCCGGAAAGTATACTACACGCACTTGCGTTGAAATGAAATTTTAATTGTCTTATGCCAATTTGTGATTTCTCCGGCAGCGGGCATTTAACAAAACTTTTAATTAGCATTTTAGCCGTTAGGCGGTAACTTTCCAATCCCGCTATGAAGAGGAAAACTTTTGGCGAGCAATTACAGCAGGATGACAGTGAAATCAAAGTAATGGCAGTTCTAGCTTGTTTTTCCATTTGCGTTGCATATTTTTAGGGGGCGTTGCGTAGCGTTAAGTTCTACCAGTTGATTGCAAGGTGCAAGTATCGAATTTTCTACAGTTTGCGGTTTTGTTTTTGGAGGCGCTGATTTTTGTGTGAAACTTTTTGTGCTACTTCAATTTTTTTCGATTTTTTTTCTTCTCAAAACTGGTACTTAAATTTTAATTGATTCGATCGATTAACTGCAATTTACTTGAAATTATTTTCCCCAAAATTATTTTGTAAATATTTCCCTTTAACTGCCAGTAACACGGAATGCGACAGGACCTCGCAAAGTAATAAAAATCAATGTCACTCCTCAAAGATTTTTTTTTTAGTTCAGGCGTGCACTGTTATTTTCACGCGCTAGCACCTTTCTCTAAACTCTATGAAAAATGTGGTTTCTTGTTCGTGATTGCTGCATTTCGCTCTCATCCATCAGGCTAACAATCTGTTATAATATTAAAATCATTTTTCGCATATTTCCTGAATTTCCATTATTATTCAATAGTAATTATTATTTTTTCGTGATGAATGGCTGCGGTTGGTAGCCCCTGAAGGCATTTAGCAGCATCACCAAAGAAAATTCCACCCATACACCAAAGTGTTTTCCATACATTTTAAGACATTTGTATGCGCCAGTCATTGACCAAGTTTTGGTGGGGGGTTGTATGCTTTCTTTTTGTTTGGAATTTTTTTTTTTATTGTACACAGCTATAGTTGCCGTACTGCTCATTAATCATGTCCCGCTTTCCCCTTATGTTTTACGTACCAAAAATTTTTTTTTTCGTTGCTTGCTACTCGTGGTCCAACATATTTTCCTAGTCTCCTTTTTTCTCCAGTAATACTTCAAAAAGTGTTCGATAATGAAAGCACGCATAATGTTGTAGCTGTCAGTCAATTCTTCGAACTCATTGTTGGGGCAACATATTTTGAGAGTTTGAATGAAAAAGCGGACAAAAGAAAAATAAAAACCAGTAACATTTTTGTCACCATTAACAATGCCACACATAATATATCAAGTCAATGCTTTCAAATTTAATATGGGAGTGGTTTATTTATTCCCTAAATCAATTGCTAGTTTTCGTTAAAAAGAAAGCACCATTTTAAAGGTCCAAGTTATTTTGCAAGAGAGTTTTGCACGGCTCTAGAAAAATCCTTCAAGCTTTCTTGGATAAACATTTGTGTTAAAGATAAACTAGGTGCTAGGTTTGCGCTTTTAAATTGGTCGATCCGTTGAAAAAGTAAACTGTTACATAAGGAATCTACTCACTTCGTAGGTCACCAATATTGCAGAGAGCCGCTGGACTAATCAGCAGTGCATTCACTCGTAGTCACATTATTTCCGAGAACTGTCGGACGATCCACCGGCGCTCACTAATAGTCTAACCTTTATCGATAGCTGCCGGATGATAAATCAGCGCTTACCACCAAAAGTCACACCGTTGCCAAAGGACACCGCGCTACACATTCACTGGCGCTCTCCAATACTCTCACCTCCGTCAGAATTCATCGGGCAGTCTACCAGCACATCTACTAGATAATTTTAGTAACTGAAAGCGCGTCCAAAGGGCCTTCTTGAGAGTCAAGAGGCCTTCCAGTCTACATTCCTTTCTTCTTTCTTTTTTGTATGGAGTAGCATAAATTGAAGACCTTCTGCTTTCGCTACCCATAGAAGGGCTCCCAGAAGGGCTTTTGTAGGACGAATTTCAGTAGGCCTTTCGGAGGAGTTATTAAGGTACTTATTAAAGGTCAAATATATTTTGTTGCAATTCAAAATGCCTCTTGAATTCATATGTAATTTTAAATAATAAAAACTTAGGCATTCGCGTAAATTGTAAAAGCAAGCACCTTTTTCAGCCCTTCAGGCCTTTCCGAATGGCTTGACTTAAGAAGGCCTACCTAAATCATCTACTGGGTGGTCGTCTACTGACATCGATACCGGTTATCGGGGCCCAACTTCTCCACCACCGCCATTATCTCTTCTGCAGTCTGCTCACTCACTGTTCTACAGTCCCTCTATAACAGCGCTCATGGGCGGACCGCTTCATATCTCTCTGTAGATTTTATATACCCACAGTAAGCTTTCACAGTCACAAAGTGAGCTTTCACAAGCATTTATTTTGAGCGTGCAGAGCTTTTTTACGGTTTCTGTGCGTTTGTGTAGACGCGTGAAGCATAAAAGCTCTCTCTGCCGTTGTTGATTTAGAGTTGCAAGAGGCTTTCGAACTTTGCGTTACTCAAAACATAAACAAGACCATTACCATCTTCAAAAGCATAAAGATTATGATACACACATATTGGTTTTTAACTGGATTAATAAGTTATAAGCGTATGTACGTATAGAAAAGGCGATAAATAAAACCTCCCCGCCCGTAGTTGTGCAGCGACTTTACAGGCTGGAATTTTCTTTAAGTTTAAAATGAGCACATATTTACATTAAACCAAAAATACGCCACCAATCGGAAAACCAATATCAGCAACAGCCTTCTGAAGCGTGAGGCGAGAAAAAACGGCAACCGCGACGCAGTAATGTCAACCGACGCTTTGACAAGCGGTTAACCTATAAATAAGTTCCTGAACGCATAGTCGCTAAAGTATGCAACAGCTGGTGGAAGTTGCGTGAAAGCTCGCTAAGCGCGGCCGCTTGTGCTTCCGCTCTTTCTGCTGCTGTTGTTGTCATGGCATCTCGCCACAAAATGTCGCAGCGGTGTTCGGCTTGTAATCAGGGCTGCCAGCTAAACTTAGCTATGAAGTGCTATATTGAGGATAAAAAAGTGTCAAAATGTGCCATATAGAAAATAGAATAGAATAGAAATGGCCTCAAAGCTGCATGGTATGCACTTTTCTAAATTCACCACATACTTTCTAGTTTACAGAAGGCATTTCTTTAACCTGGGCATGTCATTGGAGGTAAGCGATAAGGTGTAAAAATGCTTTCCCACTGCTTAACCTGTAATGTAGGTGGTAAACGAGAAAGTGAAAAATTTTGACTTCAGACGCGTATTATTATGCGTTACTCCATCGATACAAAAAGTGAGCGCTTGCCAAAAAATAAAAGTTTTTGCTGGGTGCATAAATATGTATATATGTAGGTATAGTTGTGTAGAAAAATGCCATTTGCAGCTTGGAGGCCATTAATAAAGGCAAACAAAAGCATTGTCAAATGTTTGGAAGATGCACCGCAAAAGTGGGTGAAATGTATGTATGAATGTGTGTGGGTGTGGCGAAGAGGCGTGTTTTTTGGGCATTACACGCATACATTGACATCAAAGCTGAAAAGCAATAAACATTAGGACGCGCAGCGACATTAAACTACATGGAAATTCATCATTTTGCAATAAATCACTCGCCGACACGAGCAATGTACCTACTTACATACATACGTGCATACATACGTGTAGCAAATGAACGCAGTGAGGAAGCGAAAAATTTGGAAAAAGTGAAGTTAAGAAAGTGACAAAAAATTAATGAAAATGAAATTTTTTGGGCACAACATTTTGCTGCTTCGATCTGGTGCGCATTCGACTTTTTTGTTGTTTGTCAAATGAAGAGCAGCGCATAGCGATTGGCTTTTGACACGCAGACAAATATGTACATATGTATGTATCTGCGAGTAGTAAAATACTAACAAATTGCTGGAATTAGTGAAAAAATGGGCAAGTTTAATCATTGCCACGGTTGCCACTTTGGTACAATTGTACCAAATATGGGCCTATTTTCTCCGTTTGGGACTTGAGGCCTTTTTGAAACAACGTTCGTTTGAATAAGCAGCACTCACAGTTTCAAACTTTACCTATAGAAAATTTAGGAAAATTCGAAAAATTTTTATCAAAAATTAAATTTTTTTATCTGATTCTTTAGAGCATTTTTGTGTATGCAAAAAAATTCTCAATAATCAACGCTCTCGTAGGCGGTTGAAATTTTCATTTCATTAGATTAAAATTGTATGGGCTATAAAACTGCATACCCAAAAATGTTCTAAAGATTCTGATTTAAAATTAAAATTTTGATTTTCCTAAATTTTATATAAAGTTTGAAACTGTTTTGGTCAAAATATCACTTTTATAGAAGAATAACAAAAAAATAAAAATTTTTTTCAAAAACATTACTATGTAATATTAAAAAATCTACACGTTGTCACTTGTCTGTGTCACTGTATATATTTTTTTTGGACGCCAAAAACTGGTACATTTTATTATTCGTGTGCCTTTGTACTTGTATATTGCGGTACACAAAATTTTGATGAAGTGGCAACCGTGATCACTGCATCGATTTCTAAAGAGGAAATCTTTATGTATGTTCGTACATATGTATCTACGTATGTATATAGGTGTGGGTATGCCTTTTTATGTCAAAGTGGCTACTTTAAGCGCGCGGCAGCTACGTCGTCGCATTGAGTATTCCAACTTTCGCGGCATATAATCACTGGCTGATGGTAGTTTTGGAGTGTTTTTTTCCTTATTTTCCAGTTATAAATCTTTTCCTATTTTTTTCTCATCAAAATTGACAAAATGTCAGCAGAACATTTCCGCTGTTCTCTTTTGTGCTCTAATCTTTAACTAAATTTCTTATCTTATTTTTTTTTTGTATATTTTCATTGCCGAAATCACCAAATAAATTAAGTTGATTAATGTGGGCCATCCACGTCAGATTAATTTGAGTTGATTAATTTCAAATTTTATTACAGAAACATGTTTTCCGGCAAAACATAATTTTAGGCGCGTAGGCGTTTGCCGTACCTGGCTTGCTTGCTGTTTATCTACCTAAGAGAACGCTATAAAACAAAAATTTACAAAGAATGCGTAGGAACAGCGTAGACTGAAGGTGAATTTAAATGTATGGCAGACATGAGCTTTTGTAGCAATATTTCTCCCGTAGGATTAAATTTGTATTTCATTAAATGGTATATTCGTAAAACAAGCACCTCTGCCACATAAACTCTTCATCATTAGTGTGCGTCCAGAAGTAGATCAGCCTTAATTTCACTGCTGCAATTGATAGCCTTACAATGTTGCTGGTGCAAATAACAGCACTAAATTTAATTTAATCTACTTTTCGGAGCTGTTTGGACTATCAAAAGCGCCGCTGTTTACATAAATTTTATGTAAAATGTGACTAAACTCAATTTTAGCTCATTTTTGCTTATGCAGACAGACAAACCGGCTTTTGCTGATTCATGCCAGAAATCAATTGTCAAATATTTTCGCATAGAACTACAGTTAAGTATGTCACACATGCGAATTAAAATAGAGAAATGCATAGAAATGTGTGCCATACATGCAAGGCAAACACACACACCCATTTATGCGCACAATAGTTTCGCATACGTTGCAAGAATAACTGCATGACGCGATGTGGTGACTTGTCATTGTTCTGGGTGGCTCCGAAAATTTAGGTTAGCTATTGACGTTGTCACACTTTAGAGCGATTGGATACATTGGATGGATGCAAAATGACGCGCTGGCACAAAGCTGCATATATTACGCTGCGCTATTTGATATGCATTTGCAACACAATAACAACAACAAAGACCGCATTTGACATATTGTCTAAGCATTTGCATGTCGCACGAACACATGCGTACATAGACGCATATATTTAGTTTTTGCTAGGCTATGGGAAACAATGCAGAATTTGACATATATACATACATACGTAGTATATGCGCGTGAAAAATATTTATTTGGAATAAAATGCAAAATTTTGCATACTTGATTTGACTAGGAGGCCTGCAGAATTGTCTACTACCACCATTCGTTATTTATGAACATTTTTTTGTAAATATGTACATATGTATAATAAAATAGTCAATTTTGACAGCTTATTGATTGAGCTTGCGGCAGTTGCGCTATCGACTACTTCATGGGCGGTATTCACTATGCATGAGAAAAAATATTTGTGCGTATTTCTGATGCAAATTTAATTCAGCACATGAAAGTTGAAGTAGCTTTTTTTGGAACATTTTTTGAATACGCAAAGAAATCGAAGTATCTTTTTATCAATACCACATATAAGAGCTCTCAAATTTGGTGGGAGTTTTTCTGTACACTATCTTTTTAGAATTCACGTGGTATGACTAATTGTCCCACCTGATTCTTATTGTCAATGATTTTGAAAGGACCATTAAGTGAAGTCAACTTAACCTAAAGTAAACCAATTTAATCTAACCTACGCACATACCGAATACAGCTTTCTCAAAGACTCCTGTAAGCTATATGACGCCTACCCTCTTAGCTCGTCATAGAACTTGTCCCCATTGGCGTCTATATTATGATCGCTCGAGGATTCTTTGGTTTCGACGAATGCTGCTAAGTTAATCCATGGCTTGCTGTCGGTTTTCGTATGTGTTGAGGGTAATCTTCTTGAAGACATAGTTGGTCCCGTTGTGTGCCTTGGTTGAACTCTGGGAACTTCCCAAAATTATTGCTGGATCTTGTGATCTAGCCGGCACACAATCTCTTGCCTTGGCTAACTAATTTCAGTTGAGCTCTCGGCTAAACTTCGAAATCTTTCCCGATTGAGGCTTTGTAAGTACAGGTCCAGGGTTTTTCTGTTACCACAGCAATACAATTAATTTTCTCCTTTAGCCAGCCATGATGGGAAAGATCCTAGATTTTCTTGCTTGGCTTGTAGCGCTACTTTTGCTAATGCATATTGGACCCATTTCTATTAGTTCCTTGGAATCCTGACTTCTACGTTGCTCACGTACTTCCGATATTTTGCTATCTCAGCAAAGGATTGAGTTCAGGCTCCGTACGTCTTCCTCTACCCATCGTTGGCACTTAGGTTAGGTTAGGTTAAGGTGGCAGACCCGCAAAGGGGACTCACTTAGACATTTGATTGTCCATTGCGATACCACATTACATAGGAACGGTAACTGCGTAAAAATTACGAGAAGCGCTGGGTGCTCATAATGAAGTTCTTCAAACAGCTGATGTCCACTCCGGAGAGTCCCTCGGGAGTGTCGATGAAATGCGCACCGAGATGCTTAAACCGTAATCTAGCGAATGCCGGGCAGTTGAGTAGGAAGTGCTGAGATGATTCCACCTCGTCCTCCAGGCAACTGCGGCAGTAGGGATCCGTGACGATATTGAGTCGCACCGCGTGGGTTCCCATTGGACAGTGTCCGGTCAGTANGGCTTGGTGCGTAGCCAATCGGCTGCCTCCTTTATAGCGGCCACCTCTGCCTGAAAGACGCTGCAGAGATCCGGCAGTCTGAAAGTAAGATCTACTGAGAGTTCCTGACAGTAGACACCTCCTCCAACTCTCCCTTCCAGCATCGATCCGTCCGTTGGTACTTAGAAATTTGAACATTTTGTTCAATTCGATGTTGGAGTTTGGAGCAATAGACATCTCCCGCCGGATATACTCTTGCACCTTTACGATGTTCTCCTTCGCGATTTGGTAGTCCCTGATCGGAGAGGTGGCCTTACACCGAGTACCGCAGGCCAGCAAGCTGGTCCTATGACCTCCCCAGTAAGTTATCCAAACGGGTGTTCACTGAGTATTGTTCTTAAAACTGATGGGCACAGTGTACTCGGTCATCAAGCTAGCCACAACATTCTATCCAGACGTTATTCGCTGGCCAGCAAAGGGTGCTCGGTGTTTACGCTGGCGACTTGCGATATGTTGCCCATGTGTGTATGGAGCTAACCTTTGGATGTTCCGTCTCTTGGGATACCTTGCTTTTACCTAAGCTTGTCCCTTTTTTATGTCTTTGTTGTGGTTCCGTAGAATCAGCTTTTTTTAGAGCGCCGAACTCTGGGTTTAGTGGTTTTGATATGTTATTGATTTAGTTCATAACTAATATTACGAGTTGTGCAGAGAAGGAGTCGTCTGCTCGGACAAAGATCCGATGTACGGGCCTTATGAAATCTTGATCTTACCCTACATATAGAGGATCCATGAGTCGACAGCACCAATTGAAGTTTTTATGGAACATAATTTTCAAAGAGCACAAAGAAACAGTCCTTGTCCGCTTCGAAATGAACAAAAGTGAACAGGACGTTGGAAGTTCGAGTGCATAAAATTTGCATTTTGGAACCTTTTTTAAGAGCTAAATATTTGGCATAGCCCTTTTTGTAGTAGGGGTCATAAGGTGGATTCGGTTGTATTTGTTTTTTTTTACGTACCTGTCACATCTCTTCGCATCTGCATTACCAACACTATCTCATTTTCGCTAGCATTCATCATCAATCAATCGCACAGAACCTTTCCTTCAAATGACGGTAGCGCTCACAGCGCTCGAAAGCAGCCTTTCATTAAAAGCATACTGAGAATATCACCGTAGAGTAATAAAATATTAGGAAGAACCTGTTTTGTGCCACTTGGAAGGCCACAATTAATTTTATTTTTATTTCGGAAACATAAGTACATCCTATTATTTTTTTATACACAGCCACTACACATGAAATTCACCCACACATACATACATATGTGCATGCAAATATACAATGACATAAGAAAAGGGAATAACTAAAATATATTTCCTTCTTTTCAGGTAAGCCACAATTCTAATATTTTATGGAAAAGATGTGCCAACTGGCTTCAGCTGTCAAGTGGGTAAGAAATGCAGGACTTTTNTGGCAACTGTCAGCAACGTGAAATGGGATAAATTAGCAGGCGGTTTGCCCAAGCTGGTGATTGTTTATGCAGAGATGTCAGCATATTTATGCATGTACATATGTACATTAGGGTGGTCCAAAAATAGTAAAGTCGGAATTGTAATGCTCTCACCCCCTAGGATTGTTCTATATCGAACAAAGTATAACCATATTTTTTTTTATTTTGAAATCAAAAAATTTTTAGAGGTCGCTCAAAGCGCTCTAAGTTTTCCATGTATTTTTATATAGGAAAAAACAACTTTTCATAGAAATGGTATAGAATTCTTGAAAACCAATATTTTTCGATCGGAAAACTCTGGTTCCCTTCAAGAGACTTTCAATAATACTTTTTTAATACTAACGATTTCTTATTAGTCCACCCATTGCATTTTTCGGGGTTTTATGGGTTTTTGGCGGACTTATTAACTATAGTTGCGATGACAAAATGGTTAAATAAACAATTAGGTATTATTATTGGGAATCTCCTGCAGATAAACAGAGCTTTCCGTTACAAAAATATTGATTTTTAAGAATTATATACCGTTTCTACGAAAAGTTGTTTTTTCCCCCATATAAAATACATGGAAAACTTTGGGCGCTTTGAGCGACCTCTAAATATTTTTTGATTTCCAAATATGAAAATAGGGATACATTTTTTCGGTATAAACAATCCTAGGGGGTGAGAGCTTAAAAATTCCGACCTTCTTTTTCACGTGCGTTTTTAGACCACCCTAATGTACATATGTATATTCATATATACAAATCCAAATACAAATACGCAACCAGTGTGGGAAGTGCGGATTGGACTCGTCGCAAGCCATGGCGGTGATGTAAAAAGTGTACGCGCGAGATGACGCTGACTGTCAACACAATGACAGCGGCAAAGATTGTGGTAGTGCATGCGTACGTTTGTGCGTAGCGTTGTGGCTGTCAAAGCAACTGCAACTGTCAAGTGGCAAGAGAATGAATGAGCATGCGAGCTGCAAATAAAAATAAATAAATTCATAGAAATTTTACTTGTATACAAATTATTGTTGTCAGATGCGGTGGCTGGCAGGCACTTGTGCTATTTGAGCTGGTGCGCGCAAAAAAAAAACAAAAGGGAACACATTTTGAAGTAGGGAAAGCTTGCAAGGATGCGCAACCAAAATGTGCGTCGAATTATGGTGAGAAGGGAAAACTAAATTGGATCATAAGCAGCGTGTAGGATGAGAATCAAATTTCTAAAGGTAAAAAAGGCATATATCTAAAATCAAAGCGCTTCCTACCCATAAATAAAACAATCGTATAAATTTATTGTTTATGTAATCTGAGCAGTGTAAGATCTCATGCAAACATTTGACAGGCAGCACAAAAATACAAGGGACAATTTTTGCCATTACTACGCCGCACATCAAATACAAGGCGTGCGTTCTTGAAAGCCTTGTCAACGCTTTTTGCATTGTTTACAAACAACACTGTGGCTAAAGTGTCAAATGTAAGATTAACAATCTTAAAAAATACACCGTGACGGTCAATGGCAGGCGTGACAGGCAGTTGACGAGAGCATTTCAGACAGCAGGCATACCTTTGACAAGTGTGTCTTATTGAATGGATACCTTTAAAAATGCGCGCAGGTCCAATAAACGTATCACGGAAAAAGTTGCGTTTTGGTTTTGTTTTGCTCTTTGAAATGCAAGGACATTCGTGTGTTTGTAAGAGGCTCAAGTAAAGCTTATGTCAGCTCACATAAATGATAGGATCAAATATTCATACAGTGGGTTGAATATGAAAAATATCTGCAATTGAGTTTAATACTTGCGGTACTTCTAACCCCAGTGGTTTTCTTGCTTCTCACCGATACTTTTTATGAACTTTTAAAGTACCCTTTACCTGAGAAATTATACTTCTTCTTGTTTGTCGGTTTGAGCGAGACTAGAAAACTACGCTAATTGCGAATTGGCGCCAGTTGTTCATACCGAATACAGACAGTTCCTTCCAATTTGTTCGTGGGCGCCCTGGCCTTCTTTTGTCTCTGGCGTGTGTGCCGAGTCAAAGGATCTTTCAACTGGAGCGTCGTTATCCAAGCGTGCAACATGGCCAAGCCAGCGCAGACGTTGCAATTTTTATGCGCTTAACTACATATATCCATGTCATTAAAAAGCTCATAAGGTTCGTCATTCAATCTTTTTCAGTAAAGAAATTATACCACTATTTCATTCAACGTCTTGCTTAAAAACCAGTGAAATTCAAAGTGAAACCATGAGCAAGAATTCCGAAGAGAATATACATATTAGTCTAAATTCTAGCCTCCTATACTGCTACACACATGCTACAGCAGTAAATATCAAAATCGTAAAATCCCATGGCAGCAGCACCTAGGCAAAATAGGGCTATCGGATAGTTTATAGCGAACTACAGTCGGGCCTACGAAACCGGAACGACCCAGACTTATATCTGGCCAAGGACTTTTCACTACAGCAACATTCCCCAAAAACTCTTTGGGCAATTTATATGCTGTTACAACAGCAACCTCAATACCTGCTTGATGAAGCCGAATTCTGTTGTCAAATGAACCGGCAGGCATCTTTAGTGTGTCTTAGCAACCTGCATCGCAAAGCGATTTCCTCTGCCGCTCGAAAAGATATCCACACTAGCCCAACTTTGTCTACTCACAGGGTCGGAATGCCGGCTTTGTCTTGAGAACGACGAGATGTCGGAATCCATCCATCATTGGCCAGATAAACACTAATGCATTTCCATTCGTATTTATACTCCCCATGGAAGCTGGCGGCATTTTGTGATTTTAGGTTAAAGGTTTTCATCGTAGGGTTTCAATTATAATCCAGCTACGTTCCACTGTGAATGACGAGCTTGTGGGCTCGATGCTTTTCAATTTCGCACTCGCTGATTTTGCATTCAGTTTTTGTGAGTTTGAAAACAAAAGGAAGCCATGCACACATCAAAAAAATATTCAAGCAAAAATGACAATTTCATATTCTATCGCCTTGGCTCAAACACTCACTCAGCTGCATACGATTTTCAAATAACTACTATTTTGCTCGCTTTCGATGGTAAAATAATTTTTAGTGTCCTACATACGTGCAGAATACGAAAAGGCAATAATACCAGAAGCAGCAGCAATACGAGTAGCATACCTGTGGGTGCCTTTGGTTGCTTGTTGGGGGGTGTGAAGCGTTGAATTGCTTTTGTCAGCGTGAAAGTCGCTGGCAGTCAGCAGCCAGCTTTATTTTTGACATTTCATTTGACACATTTTTTTTTTGCCCTTTAGCGGCTTACAGAGCTTTCCTTCCTTTCGCTCAGAGTGTCGCTTCAGGTGCCAGCATCTGATCGGTCTGGCATTTCCAGTTTTTGTGCGAGTTTGAGTATTTACACAAAACCCAGCAAAAAATAGAAACCGCTTCTAGTGGTAATGTGTTCTAGAAAGGACTACTATAGAATTTCCTATTACAATTTCACTGCTTGGTAATGCATAGTACTAGAATGCGAGTTCGTTTAAAACATTGACTTACAGTTTTTAAAACGTATTTCGCTTGTTTCGCAAAAGAGAGTCTGGGATCTTTTCAAACATCTCTGCTCACTTATCGGCCATGTAGTTAGCAAGGGCTTAGGGATGGAGTAGGTAATCGATTCCCAATATTTCTTTAGATTCTACATTCATTTCTGTGGTAATCCTGTCTGTATCTGGGAAGTATGTTTGTTTGTTGCATTTGAGGGTTTAGTGATTTGTTTGTTTGTTTGCTGGTCGCTCACCCTTCCCATTGTGATGTCGCTGTTGTCATGAATTTTTAATAAGGCGCTGCTGGCTGTTTTAGAACATTATTTCATTCATTTATTTACTGCATCCTTTATGCGCACTCCTTGACAGCAGTGATGGCAATGTTGAGAGGATTTGGGGACACAGATTGAAAGGAAATCAATTACAATTTATGTATGTACATACGTATTTAGGTACATACATTACGGTAGTCCATTGTTTTTTTAATATTCTAATGGATTCGTGCTTTCAAATACACATAAACACACGTACAACATTAGGGTGGTCCAAAAATGTATCGGAAAACAAATTTTTTGGAGATCTCGTGCCGCTGCCCCCAGGATTAAAAAAAATCGAAAATAAGGGGACGTCGTTTCTATTTTGAAATCGAATCGAATTTGACCGTACCGCTGGGGCTTTAAAGTTTTCCATGGGGAAAATAATTTTTTCCTACAATTGCTAAACAATTTTTATGTAACAAGAATATTTTCCTTCAGAGATTTTCCACATATAAAATAAAAATTTACAATGAAATGGTTAGTAAAATGTCAAAATTAAATATGCGTCATAATTTTATTATTTGAAGATTTATGAAGGAAACAATATTTACTCTTAAGGATTCTAAAGCAATTATACGAAAAAATTTTTATACCCCATGTAAAATAATTATTTACATATGCATAAGTAAAACTTGAAAACCGGCAGGTTAAATTTTAACTGATTTACAAATAAAAAAATACGGGTCCCCTTAGTTCTGGGGGTAGCAGCAGAAAAATTCCAAAAATTTATTTTCCTGTGCATTTTTGGACTACCCTGATGTTGTACATGTATGTACAGTAAACGTCAAAAATATACATACCGTGACGTTTTGACGATTTTGTTTATTTTTATTTTCCATATCAATTTTTTCTGTTTGTTTAATAAAAAATATATATTTCAGTTTAAATTTTTACACATTTTCCTCCATTATAAAACAGACTTGTTAATGCCGTTATATGGAAGAAAATGCGCAACACCCTCCCAAAAAAAAGAATCTCAAAGTAAACGGTAATTTTTAGCGACTTGAAACTTGCACTTTATTGGGCTACAAAACTTAATGAGTTACAAACCTGCTTACTCAAAATTTTTCAAAGAAATCGAATAGAAAATTTTAAAATTCCGATGAAAATTTCTTGCATCTTCATCGGGTAGAATAGTTTGGTATGAAAAAAAATAAAATAAAATCGGCAAAACGTCAGGGTATGCATATTTTTTTTTACGCTGACTGTATGAATGCACAAAGCGAATAGATGTTTTTTTCAACTAAATTCCTATTAATTTGTTAAGGTATCTTAGAAATCGATCACTGATTAGTTACTAATTACAGTTGAAGCTCGATAACTCGTAGATAATCCAAGGGACCACCATATTATCACAAGTTATCGCAATTTACGACACATCGAGCTACCGCGTTTCGAGACTCCACTGCACAATTGGTTACATGAACTCGTCAATAAAATAAATTAATATAAGAAAAAAAATAAAATTTTAATTTAAAACAAAATTTGTGAAAAATTATATTTAAAATTTTTTACGACGCTTTATTTTTAATTTCATCGAACAATTTACGTATTCTACATTTCACATATTCGAAAATTACATAGTGCCTCCTAAAAAAAATAAAAAAATAAAAAATATAAGATCTGTTCTTTTAAATTTAAAAAATAATGAAATTAAAATTTTTTGGTATAAATATATTTTTTACAATTTTGATTAGCTTTATATCCTTATTTTTTTATAAAGGAATTAAGAAAAAATTTAAAGTAGCATGAAGAAAGTAACGTTATTTTTTATAAATTTTATTTTAGTTTGTATTTTTTACATTTTTACGCATTTATATTCCCTCCTCCTTCTATTTCACCACAACTAAGTATTAAATTTTAAGATAGGTAAGCCATACGCTTTTTGAAGCACGCGTTCATTGCGGACGCTTTAGTACACACCTTTGTTTACATACTCTTAAGCCTTTTGTAAGTTCTAAAAAATCAAATAAAAATTGATAATCAATAACTGCGATTGTCGCCAGTGGAGTTCAAATAGAAAATTAAGTGCCGATAAACGTATTTGGAACGCGGCGTCAGTGCGCTTCATTTAGTTTTCATTACACTTTTTCCACTTTTGTTTAGCGTAGCCTTTCCTGCGAGCAAGTAAGTGCTTTCACACTTTGTGGGCTAAAAAACTAAGCCACAATCGCCGCCTTAGCCGTCACGACGCTCAAGGTAAACGCCAAATATCGATTACAGAGCTGTTCGGATTGTTCAAGAATGAAGTTGTGAGCAATTATGTCATATTTTTGATGAATTACTCAAGACAAATATGAAAACTTTGCAAACACGAAATATCAGCAGATCAGCCAAGGCGACCGACCAAGCGGCACCACGAAGAAGCAGTGAGGAAGTGGGCTGCAAGTGTCGAAGTCGAGAAAATCGCTGCCGCTTATCAGTTGGTCAAAAGAAAAGTGAAGTGCAGGTGAGTGAATGAGGACAGTATGGAAAAGATGATAAGGCAGAAGTAGAGCATGGCAGCAGTGGTTTATGTGACACTACGGCAAGTGCTGTTGCAGCTACAAAATGGTATGCCTGAGAGAATGTCTGCCCGTCCATCTAGCCGTTGATTGTTGACACAGCGATTGTTGTATTTGAAATTAGTTTGTTGACATGACAAAGTAAACAACAGCGCGTGCAAGTGATAGAAGTGGAATTTATAAAAAAAATAAAAGAAAAATAGGAGACTTGTAGAAAGGAAGTAGAAAAGTGAAAAAAAAAACCAAACGAAATGCCACAATCAGTCGGCAGCGAAATCAAACACAAACAGAGAAGACAGTCAATAGTATAGGGTAGCAAATAAGGCGAGAGGAGATGGAAAATTTGTTTAGAAGAAAAAGTTTAGTGTCGTTAGTCAAAAAATCATGTGCGACTACTGGACTGTTCAAGCACATGTATACATACATGTGTGCTTTTGTCGTATATACATGCAGGTACAAGATAAACATAAACATACATCCTCACCCATATAATTTTTTTTTTTGTTTTCTTAATTTTTATTTTTGTTGAACGTCTTTATTTTAGTAATTTTATATCTTCGTCACAAACATATTTATACTTGTATTTCAAAGCAAAACAAATAACAAAAAAAAAAATATAACAAGAATTAACCTCCGACTGCCTTTGTCACTTGACTCTTTCTTTTTGTGCCTGTGGGTATCTAAACTTTTCTTCTTTTTTTACTTAATCTTGGCTAGACTTTAAACAAATACACTATTCAAAGATATCATAAAATTTTAAGCTTGAAAATATCCGAAAAGTAACAAAAGAAAGGAAATCGATATTTTTCCATCTTTAATTACAGCAAATAATTGCGTCCTCTTTGATGTGGGTGAGAAAATATCTTTGGCCAACCAACCACTGTATTTGTGCCTACTTTGAAGCATTGTAAATTGCGCTTCGTGACATTTCGTGGCGGCTAAGGATTTATAAGTAAATATGTTTACGCGCTTTGGTGCTTTTTATGATTATCGTAAATTGCATGCGCTCACATGGTTAGGAGAAATTGTATTTTTTTTTTCAATACTTGTTCAATTGTGGAATGGCGGCAAGTATTGATTGAACTATGATTTGTATGTAAACTACATATGTACATACATATCTTTCGTTCGGGAGTTGTTCCAAATTTCAGCTCTTACATATCTTTATTTTGGGTAAAATATAATCTGAATCAATGCCGTTAAAAATTCTGATATCAATATCTGTCGACACCCGGCCGGAAATTCTCTAGACACAGCCCTGATTTCATGTACTCATGTACGCATGTACTCCGGTCAACTAATTTCCATGCCAGAGGAAATTAAATCAGTCGGAAACAATACAGGAAGCAACTATTGGCATAGATAATACAAAAATCGACGTGTGAAATAATTCAAGTGCTTGCACGTGCGTCGATTAGCAAACAGCGCACCAAAAAAAATTTACGCCAATAACAGAATAGACAATGTGCAAAATAAATAGAAAGGAAGCGTGCGAAAAAAGTCAATAGAAGCACGGATTAAAAAAATACCTTAAAGGCTGTACGTGTGAAATAACAGCAACAGAACTATCAAAGCGACCACAGCATGCGTGATTTACTTTTTCTTGCATGCTACACAACATAAATGTGCGAAAAATATGCACAGAAAATAAAACTACATAAAAAATGTATAGAATAAATCTTTGGCAGCCTTCATTCGCAGCCAACAGCAAATATCTATTCATTATTTACCAATTACGAGCGGACTTTTGTAATTTATCGGCTACTACACTGCCGTCCCGCACGTATGTTAATATGTGTGCTAAGTAAGCATAATATGGCCACTACCTGCCACATTTCTTCCGTCAGCCAAATTTTCTGCTTGCCACATGCGAAATGTGCCAAAATCGTAACGGATGTGGCAATAAAATCTGCCAGCTTGCGCTCTTCCGCTTCTATTCTTGCCACCACATGTCTATACATTCCGCTTAGACTTGCTGCTGCCATAACAGCTGCGTCCATTGCCACGAAAAATGTAATAGCTTTGATCCCTCCCTTTTTCTTCTTCGCCGAATTTTGGAGTATTCGTCTTCCCTGTTACTTGCAGTGTTTACAATATTGCTCGTACGTTGTTGTGGTTTTTGGTACTGTTGCGGTCTTTTTTATCTTTGCAACTCAAAATTTCCATGTAAATCGGTTGCCTGCCACACGCCAATTAAATAGCTGCGAAATTCGCCGAGTTGCTTCGAGACCTCCATGAAAAGGGGGAAATGCATGTGTGGAGTTTAAAAGAGTTTTTTTTTTTGTAATGCGTGTTTTATGTATTTACGTGCGTTTAGTGTGATGCTTTTGTTTACATTGGATTGCGTTTGCGGGCGGCTTCACCGTCACCACTTTACCCTCCCTTTCACAGGCTTCACTTTTCACCGAACACACAAACGCCACGCCACGCCACGCCACACCAACTTGTAAACATTGTTGTTGCACTTGTGGTGTCTCATTGCGTTGTTTACGTTGTATATATTCTCCAATATTGCTGATTAACAATGGCTACAAAAGGCTCAATGAGCTTGCAAAATAACTTCACAAGCGCCAAATAAACATTCTCAGTGGAAGTGCTGGCTTTGTATTCATTTCATTACATGACCATTATTCAGTAAACGAACTTCGCAAGTACAAATGGTGCATAGCTTCCTGCAAGCACTGTGAAAGTACTCTCGCTTTTGTTACTTTTGGCAGACTGCTTATCTACCACCCACCGCCAGCTCTTCCTTCACATTCATCAAATTTTCCTCTGCTCAAATTGTTCAAATCGTCCTACACCTGCCCCCACACAATTTTTTTGTGATTCTATTTGTTTGGGTGCATATCGATCGCGTTGTGTACGCCTAGGAACATGCCACACTTTGCTTTTTACCCCTCAACCGCGTTCACTACTTGTTGTTTTTATCCATCGTTTCATGTTTTCTGCGTGTTGTTTGCCTGTTGTCTAATTATTGCCGAGGTTAAGTATTTGCACCAAATAGAATTTCATTCACTTCACCCATTCGAACACATTGCCAGAGTTGCTGTACGTGTCCTAAATATTGTTGCGTTGTTTCGGATTTCTTACATGTTTCCTCTTTGTATTCTTGTTGTTTCTTCAGCCGTTCATCACATGCTTACAACTCATTACAAACTTCCTTACAAAGCATTCCATTCATTTTCATGACCTGGAAATGGAATTTAATCTACGAAATGGAATCTCGTCCTGGATTTTCTTTTCAATTGCATTAATTTCTTCAAAGTACCTAAAATAAAGTGTGCGCAATTTAAATAATACTAACTACATACATATGTACATAATTAATTCATGACTGTTTTGTTAGTCAGGATAATAGCAACATATAGAGCGGAGGCACGGACCCAAGAGACGGCTTGCAACACACTGATGGTATCTGGTAGAGTTGTCCATAAATCGATAGCGCCAGCGATAGTATCGATAGTTTTTTATTTCTATTACCATCGACATTTTTTATCTAATATCGATAGTTTTTGCCTGCTGACCATGTTAACGCATTTCCTACCATACAAAGTAGGTTAGGTAGGTAGGTGTATGTAAGAAAAAATATATTTCTAAAATGTACCGGATTCTTAGCATATTCAAAATTGCAGTTTGTGATATTAAAATTTTTATCTCCATACCAAAAATTTTTCGTGAAATTATAGTTAAAATGTTTTAAATTTGATGGAACTGTTGATTTTTCTAATTTCTGTACAAATATTTAAATTTGGAAGTTTTGCAGTCTTGGTTATGTAATGGGCTATACTTTTTAATAAAATTAATGAAAATTAAACAAGCAAAAGAAAAATAGTCAAAACTGCTTGAAATGTCGCGTTCGTATCGTTTCATCGCAGTCTGTATGTATGTATGTAATTTAAACATAAAACTAAGTTATTTTTTATTAATGCAAACCCAAGCCTAAAACGTTCTAATCAATATTAAAATACAATGCATAACAACGAAATCGAACAAATACTTGATATTTTCATTAAAAAAAAATATGTTGATTTAATTTCTATAGTACTATCGATAGTATCGATAATCAGAACTGAGACTATCGAAAATATCGAAGTTCAGGAAGTTCTTTTGGATATTTTTATACCTTTCATGGCGATGAAATGGTCCGATGTTTGTAAGGAGAAGAGATATACCCATCAAAAAGTTCACCAAAATGATCAGAATGTCGAGTAGAGTCAATTTAACCATGTCTGTCTGTTTATCTATTTGAACGCAAACTAGTCCCTCTGTTTTCGAGGTATTCTACATTAGGTACAGTCAGTAGATTTTAGGTACAATTATTATTATTGACCCATATTCGCTTTTTGATTTCTGGAAATATGTTTAAAATGCTTTTGAAGTTACTTACGGCAATTTGATTATTTTCTCTAGACTTGTTGCACCTATTAAAAGGAATCGGATAAATTAGCAGACTTTTCGTTTTGTTGCTGGATAAAGAAGTATACTTCGCAAAATGTGTTTTTTGTATTTTTCGCCAATATTTTTCAGTAGTCAAAATTAGACATAAAAAACGCTTCTCCGATTCCCATTAGACTATAGTCTATAGATATAGGCTCAATTACAAAAAAAAAAACCTAATCATGTTTAAAGTACATCCATCCTTTTTATTCATGTTTTAAATAAAATTTATAAAAAAAAACTACAAATGAATAATGTAACTTTTTTTAGGTACAATCTGTCTCATTTAGGTACATTTATTTTATGATATTAGGTACAATCTGAAATTTCAATTTTTCATCCCTGGCCTACATAGCATACTT
The DNA here is from genome assembly GCF_001687245.7 of Rhagoletis zephyria. Taxonomy (NCBI): domain Eukaryota; kingdom Metazoa; phylum Arthropoda; class Insecta; order Diptera; family Tephritidae; genus Rhagoletis; species Rhagoletis zephyria. The sequence goes on along the minus strand of NW_016161443.1, from coordinate 8,363 downwards.
TTTGTTATTGAATTTTTTAATTTCCGAGAATTATTAGATTTGAGTATTTACCTAAATTAGAAGTTTAATAAATCGATCGAGAATCTCAAAGGAACTGAATTTGTTTTGAAAGATTTCGTTAAACTTAAGGAATATTCCGCATAAATTTCCTTAGATCTTCTGAGCTGAATTTTAAATACTTTCGAAAAAGTTCATTCATAAAACATATATATACTTTGTAAAAATGCCGCTTTATGGAAAATATGTTAAAATCAGCAAAGTTCTTGCCAAAAATTATACATAGTTTTCCAAAAAAAAAAAAAAAAAGAAAATCAAATCTCTTTTAATTTCGAACTTAAAAAATTTAGAATTTGTAAGAAATTTTGATCTATGAAAAATGTAGGTTCTTCAAGGAATTTCCAATTTTAAAATTTTATTTAGAAAAAACTCGGAATATTTGAAAGATTTTAAAAACTTTTAAATACCTAATTTTTTCCTAATTTTTTCTTATTTCTTGAATTTTGAAGCGCATTTTTGGTAATTTTATCGAAATATATGTATAATTTTTTTAATATTATTTTATTATAAGTAATTTTGATATATGAAAAATTTAGAATCTTCAGGGAATTTCCAATTTTAAAATTTTATTTAGAAAAAAACTCGGAATTTTCGAAACATTTTGAAAACTTTTATACACTAAATTTGTTTATTAATTCTCGAATCTTGAGACAATTTTTGGAAATTTTGTTTTCAAATTGCTCTCAGTGCTACATTATTAAATTTGCACTCAGCTTGCACACAATTCAGATTTATATTTTTTCTGCTAGCAAATCAGCCCTGTTCAAGTGAAATAAATTCAATTTTGCGATTCGACTTTTAACATATTATTAGAAATTTGAATCCCATTACAGTTGTATGAATATTGAAATTTTCTTAGTTTAAGTGCATTTAAATATGTATTTGTGCATACAAATTTACTGCATAAAATAATTGTACATACATAAATGACAAATACTAAAAACCTCTTTCAAATTTTCATTTCACAAAAATCCTCACTTAGATCGGTAATTTATTCAAATTTCATTTGATAGTTAGTTATGTATGCATACCAGCCTAGAATATCTAATCGAATTATTTTCAATGCAATTATTATTAAAACAAAAAAAAAAACTCCATTGAGAATTTCTATTTTGCAAAAGGAAAGACAACACGAAGAATATAACGTTGATAAATTTTAATAATTAAATTTGCATGATTTGCTGTAGTTATGCAAGTATTTTGCAATTAAAATTGTCTTTGTGTGGGAAACAAATGAAAGCTGATAAATTAAGCTGTAACTGAAGCAGATATTTTAATACGTACATACAATAAAATAAATTAGGTGGATATTAGAATTATGTTGAAAAGTGCTTTTAAGAACAGAGTTAGAATTAAATTTACAAGTGGATATGGATATCCATAATTGTATTCCACAAATTAGATTCAAATAATCTTCCGAAAATAATGAAGTCAAGGCGAACTCATAGACAGCAGCTCAAACACAAAAATTAAACTAACACATTTTACGTACAATGGCATTAAGAATTACAGCAAATTTACAATCAATACTTCATTTTGACATTAATAACCACCAAGGCGAAAAACCGCTGCTCTGGTAACACTACCTTATATACATTTTTCTAACTTAAGCTACAAATATTAAGGAATTTTATTCGATTTTTTACGCCTTCCCTGTTACAAAAAAAAAAAAACACTGCGGGCGCCAAACGGTTCGCCACTGCCACCCACCCGCGAGCACCTGCTGTGCCATACCTAATATTAATTACTAATAGTTGCACTCCGGCGCTCAATCGATTAACTAAAGCGCAACAGCGCCAGTGGCAAAGGTAAACGTCGAAGTGACTTGCGTTTTTGATAATCGAACTATAAAAATGATATTTACAAATTACTTTTTCGCGCTTTTAGGTTCTCCAACACTGGCCGTTGGCAGCGCTTTTGTTTGTTTGTGGCCTGTTGAGAAGTCGCAGAGGCAAATATTTTGACAGTGCACCAGCATGCCGCAAGCTAAGTGCACTTCACCTGTGGGGCAACTCCTTTGAACTTTTAAATTAATTATTTTAATTCTCATATATACATACATATGTACATACATGTGTGGATGTTTGAACGATTACCCACATATATCTAAACACTTAACTTACTGAATTGAATTAATTTGATGAAATGCCTTCGTCACTCTGGCGGCAGCTCATACAGGCTGTGGCGCCCAATATTTAGCTGTTTGTTGGCTTTGGGCAACTTCGTGTAATTAATCAAAAAATCACAACATTTACAAATCTCCGAAAGCGTTGAAGCGTTGAACGTTGGCAGCTATGCATGTAAATACATATTGTTTTTGTTTTGGTAAACGTACATCAATCGCCCTTTGATTGTCAGTGATAATTGATTTTCCATCAATGAAATGAGCATCAAGTAATTTATTTATGCCTATTTATGCAGAACGCACTGGCTTGTAAAACATCAAATGGGGAACAAATCCATCAAACAATTTCGCATTTGTCATGGATAAGTTTTTGTTTGTTTGTTATAAATCTTTTTTTTTTTTTATTTATGAGGCGATATGTTGCAGTGAAGCGAAGAAATGCGATTCATATTCATAATTACTTTCACGAGTTGTTTTTTTTAGTGTCACTTCCTTCTCTCGCCAGAAAAAAGAAGCTAAAGCATTATTCCTGCATATATTTTAATTAATTGAGTTCCAGAAATAAGTACAATAAAAAATTATTCAGGTATTTGAACAATTTTAGCCCTAAAACGTTTATTTAGACGAAAAAGTACCGGAAATTATTTACTCATTTTTTCACTGTCACTCGAAAAAATCATAGTTTTTTTAAATTACTTTGGGAAGTCTTCAAATAGAATGTTCATATTAAGGGCAAATGACGTTGACATCAAAGACAATACATCTGTGAAGTTGCAATAGGGTGGCACTAAACTAAAAACAAAAAATGGCTATACATATGTTAAATTTTTGAAATTTTAATAATTTTTTTAATTTAATTTGGCACATTCGAAATTCATTTTAAAATTGTTATATACATGAAGAAAGTAATATATATGTGCGTAAGGAATATTGTGTAAAAATCTTCCACGCCAATATTCAATTACTTTTAAATTATATGACTTTTTTGTTAAAGCGTGTAAAGTAAACGTGCTAGGTGACTGTGTATGGTACTACGGGGCGTATATGTTACCTACACAACTATGCGTTTACGAGGACGAGTTGTTATTTTTTACTTTTTTTTAGTATATCTTTTTTAAGTTTTCACTTAAATACAGTTGTGCAATGGAATCTAGTTCTTTACGCAAAACGGAAGATAATGCATTGTCTAAGATAAGTGTGCCATCTTCGACCTTTTTTTTGGAACTTGCTAATATACACAATTGATCAGAGAAAGATTCCAAAAACACTCAAGCGAAACCTTCGCTGAATACTTTCCCTTTCACTAACATAGACCCAGCTAAACCTCTGTAAGGCAGCAACTGCCAACGTCAAAGTCGCACTTTGCTAGGCTCCCGGACCTGGTAATATTGAAAGGAACAAAATGAGAGAAGATCAGATGGTTAGACACTGCTCAGAAATTTTAATCAGCGAGACGGATAAGTGCTTACAACCAACAATTTGTGAACTACCGAGCAAAAAATTTACTGAGAAAATATTTTTTTTTTATCATTTTTATTCCAACATAGATTGATTAATAGAAAAATACTAATAAAAATAAAATATTTCACACAAACAGGGTTGAAATTTTGAAATTCCTGCCCGTATTTTGTTTGTAAGTCAAATATTAGTGGCATTGTGATACAGTAGTCGAAAAAATTATAGTCGCACCAAATTTTTACAAGTTCTAAAATATTATTTTTGTTGTTATTTAATTTTGGTAAGTTTTTATAGTTCATTCTTTAACAACATCCGTATAAATAAAAGTTTAAAGGCAGTGTCACACGATTGCGTATTTGCCGTAATTTGGTGCAAATAATTTTCTTTATCCCAAATTTGTTTAAATTTTTCAATAGAAGATTGCTGTATTGTATCAACCTTTTGACTACAAAAAAAATTGTCCAAATTTTCTTATTTTGTACCAGTAGCCCAATATAAAAATGCACAAATCTGTACAAATGCACCAATCGAGTGACACTGCCTTAGAAATTTGTGCAATTAAATAAAACACCTATAATTTATGAATTTCTATCAACCTTTTTCAACCTACTCATTTCATCTTTCAACATTTCCTGACTCTAACTCGTCCTCCATATTTTTCTAATTAAGAGACTGAAGATAAATATTTTATCTTAGATTACTCCCCAACTTCACTTCACATCCTTTAGTCGTCAGCAAGTACCTGTGTGCTTTTTACTTTCGGCGCATTTTTCGTAAGCTTTAAAAAACTTTATAAAGTTAATATGTATGTATGTGTAAAAAGTATACCGACTTCAACTCTCATATGAAATATATATATATATATATATCTCATGATCCACTGATCGGATCTTAACCAGATTAGTATGGGACCACCTTTGAGACACTACCTTTCCGATGCAAAAAGAATTATCGAAATCGGTTGACGTGGGTGACAGGTAATAAGGTCAATGGAAATAAGGTCAATTGACTTTATTTCGCAACAGGCTTTTCAAAAGCGAAATAAAGTCAACAAAAATTTGGAAATAAAGTCATTGGCGCTATTTCCTCATTCAAATGGAAATAGCGTCAACAATGCTTAAAGTATGTCGATTCATAGAAAAAAATGTCGTTCTTACAATAAACATTGCCCCGTAAGTGTTGTTTTTTAATAGATGAAAAGGGTCATTGCCAAATCCTCAGTGTTGTGATATTAATCCACACACAATCATGAACTACCACCGATTGATTTTATTAAAAAAATTTAAATTACGAATATGTAAAAACACGATGCGAAAAACTAAACACCTGCGCACAGCTGGAATACGAGAAATATTTAAAGAAAGAGTGTAGAAATGATCCATAACTTGCAAATCGTTTCCACAAAAATAAAGCGAACACTATTAAATTGATGAAACAGTCCATGTCCAAAAACCCCGGAGGAACACTGGAAGAATTCTGTGTTTTAAATTAGCATATCTTGAACGAATTCGGAATGTCTAAGGTGGAAAAGAACCCAACCTTTCTATAAGGAAACAATTATAGAAAAAGAATTTTCTTACACTGTATTCATGTCTCCGCCAGCAATTTGTGACGACATCATTTAAAAGCAGCTAAGGAGAACGACGAAACTATTTATTAGATGGC
>NW_016161443.1:0-2598 GCF_001687245.7 Rhagoletis zephyria | reverse complement strand
CTGATCATTTATGTATACATTTGTCTATATCTATCTCGATTCGTTTTGGCTGTTACAAACAACCGTTATGTGAACAAAATTAATATACCCTTGTGCACAAGTGCGCTCGGGTATAAAAAAAAAAGATTCCGACGAACTGATAACCTCCTCCTTTTTTGGAAGTCGGTTAGCAAAAGAGGCAACTTTAAAATCATCAAATTAAAAGTACCAAAAGGCTTTGTTATTATTCCATTTCACTGCTTAATGGCAAAGCATTAAGTTGGCAGATTCCATGTGAATCGCCGCAACTGGCCAGCCGAATAACTTTCCGAAAAAAAAGTACTGAGATAAATACTCGTATAAGAATGTGTGTGGATGAAAATTACTGCGCACATATGTACATATGTATGTGTTCAAGTAGGTTTACGCGAATGAATGCTACTGGAGCCTTGCAACTACAATCATCCTGTTAAATAGTATTTTTTCGAATTTTTTTCTGGTTTTTATTTTTTTAATTTTTACTTAAGCGCTCCAATTGCCAGCAAACTTTCATTTTAATTACCAGCCGCCGTGCACACTTATATACATATGTATGTACACGTAGAACGCTTTTAATATCCTTGCAGTTCTGCTTACGTCACCCTGCAGGGAAACCGCGGACTAGTAAATCAAATTTCTAGTTCCGTACTAGGTCTTTGTCGTCAAAAAGGAACTAGTCCGATAGGAACTAGATCCCCGCCAGAACAAAATCGGCGAAAAGTGGTACTTTTAAAAAACTAATTTTTTCAGTTTTTTTCACTAGAAATTTAGAACAAGTTCGGAACTATCGAATAAGGGATGCAGCGGGTGCTTGTTTACTTTACATAGATATGTGTTCGGCGGCTTTTTCGTTCAAATACGATTCTATTCTGCGCTTCGCAGATGCTTTTTCATAGCTTGGTAATACAAAACTAAAATTTGTGTTAACATTTCAACATCTTGGGACCGTCTGGAATCTAAGAAATAACAGCGCGCACCTCTGCAAACTCAGCTACAGCTAAAGGTATGTAAACGTACATTTCTTACAATCATTCAAACAATTTTAATTTCAAATTGAAAACACATTTCTTCCAAAATAACTTTAAATCGCACACACGGAAGAACCAAAAAGATTTAAAAATCATGATACCTTTTTCTTCTGTCTGTCGATTTTAGAACTGGTTCGGAACTATAGAATTTAGGACTAGTTCAGAACTATCGAAAAAGGGATGCAGCGGGGGGCAATTGACACTTCCTAGGACATCGGCATGTTAAATTCGCCAGTTGCTTGCATGCAAAAGAGATTTAGCGCGAACCAGTACTGGGTCTAAGTGTACTAGAANAGAAGCGCACCAGTTCAAAACTACAGATTTTCCCCACAGGGTCAGCTCTACGACTCTCTTTTACACTCTGCGTGAATTTTCCTTTGTTTTCAGGGGTTAAAGATTAAAATAGCAGGCTTGCTGTAATTATTTCGTGTAAATATTTGCTTACGGCTGTGTTGCCGTTGTTATTGTTTTTGCATGCGCTCATTTTATTGTTGCCACTGCCACGCACTTTAATTGCAGTTGTAAATGTGTATCCTTGATTGAGGCTTTTCTTTTGCTCTCTACTTTTTGCGCAGTTAATATGGGAAATTCACTAACTAATTAATGAATTTAAATTTGTAAATTTTTTCATTCATTCACATAAATTCGTATTTTTTTTTGCTTGGTAATTTTTCAACGCACGTCAGCTTGCTTAAAGCAATCATTTAGTTATTGCTGTGTAATTCACATATGTGTATGCATTAGGGTGCCTCACCACAAAAAATTGCAGTTTTTGCATCGGAACTATAAGATTTATTGTAGCTTTAAACTTTCGCACAAAAATTTCAGAAAAAATATTAAAATTTACGTGAGCTGGACCGATTTGATTTTTTAAAAACAAAAAAATCGAAATTTCTTATATAAATAAAAAAAATTCGATTTTTGGAGATTACTGTAATGAATAAAAAAAAATGTTTTTGGAAACTATTTTTATAAAGAAAAAAACTCGATTTTATAGCTCCGGTGAAAAAACAGTGCTGATTTTTTTGGCTGTAGGTTAATGCACCCTAATGTACATATTTAATAAACCTAATTGGCTCAAAGCCTTGGCAAATGAAATTGTAAATAAAAAAACTCAAATAAAATTACGATTAGTGATATTTGTTGTTGGTACGCAGCAAAATTACTATAAAATTCGCTGCCAATTAAGCGTTACGCAATTTGGTCCATCAGCGAAATTTATTTTCATTAAATTAAAAAACCAATATTCTTACTTGCAGCTGTTCGAAAAATTTCTAATCATAAAAATCAAATCAAAATTGAGCGACGCGCGCCGTAACGGATCTTCCAATGATTTACATGAGCCACACATGGCGCGCGCACAGCAACAACAACACTCCCACATGCAACTGTTATATATCTATCTGCATAATATTGTGACAAGTCACCTGAACCATGAAAATTAGCTGTGAAACAATAAAAAAAATAGGCGTGAATAATAAGAAATGGAAGACAGAAATCAATTAAATGTTATAAAATACGATTCATCGAAAATTTTGGTAACTTCAGCGCA
>NW_016161442.1:31407-51432 GCF_001687245.7 Rhagoletis zephyria | reverse complement strand
GTATTTGACAGATCACGTGGGATTTCAGACATGGTGTCAAAGAGAAAGATGCTCAGTATGCTTTGACATTTCATCATGAATAGACTAATGCATGAAAATCCTAACCTCAAAAAAATCACCCGTTACGTATGTACCTAAGGTTATGCTCGTATGGTTATTCTGCAAACATACATACGTTCATACATACATACATACTAAACTGCTTTTTGCAGCATTAAAATACGAAATACATCGGTATGCCCATGTTATGTATTAACTTGCCTGCAAATGATATTTTGTTGCCCGCATGATTTTGCAATACTATTTATTTTTCAACAAATAAACATGTTGGATTTTCTGGAGATTTTTTTTTGGTTCAAATAAAATAAACTAAAATAAAATAATATAAAAATCTAAAAAATATGCAGATACAAAAGAGATTAAATCAACAGAATCGATTTTAGTCCTTAAAACTAAGATGCTATAAGATTCTTCTCATGTATGTATATTAGGGTGGTCCTTAAATGTAGGAGCAAACTTTTACATCAGATTTCCTAAGCCTCAACACCTACGTCGATGCTACTATATAATAATAATATAATTTAGGTGTCGATTTGAGGCGGTTAAGGCGTGTCCTACAGGGGCAAAATTCAAGTTCCTCTATGGAGACTCAAAAAAATAAAACAAAATTTTTTTCATCTAACACCCAAAATCGATTCTCGAGGATATCACATATAAATTTGGGTCCTGATTGAAGTCGTTTAGGGCGTGTCGCACAGCGATCAAACTTCAGATTACCCTATGAAGACGCCTTAACCGACTGCAATCGGGACCAAAATTTCTATGTGATGTCCTCGAATTTAGTAATACCGATTTTGGGTAGCGAACGAAATAAAAATATTTTTAATTTTTTGAGTCCATAGAGGCATCTGACCTTTTTGACTCCTTTGCGACACGCCTTAACCGACTTTAACGGGGACCAAAATTTATATGTGATATCTAGGACTATAGGAGTATCGATTTTAGGTGTTAGATGAGAAAAAATTAATTTTAATTTTTTGAGTCTCTATAGAGGAAAGTGTACTTTGCCCCGTGAGCGGCACGCTTTAACCGTTTCCAATTGAGACCAAAATGTATACATACGTGATATCTGTGACCGTAGTATTACCGATTGACGGGAGGAACACCCCATTGTATATACATACATATGTACTTGAATAAGTTTTAGTACGGAGAATTAAAATATTTAATTTCAGAATAATTAGAGGATAGCTGAATCTTCCCATGTATCTTCCTTTTGTAGTTCTAAGCCACATACTAATCGTCCTAATCAATTCAAGGGCCTCTACAGATATTAAGCGGCGCCAGGGGTCATAAAAAACATATTTTTTCGAAAATATTATTAACGTTCACTTTTACTAAGTTTTCGAGAAAAATGGTTTCCAGAAGTAATCACTATATCGGCTCTGTGATCGATGAGGACTTTTGGCATATTATTTATAATCGTAAAAGGATGGTGTGTCCCAAAATCTAGCTTACCTCCAATTTTCCCGAAATGCAGTCTTTTTTTTGTCTTTATTCCCCGTACTGTTGGTTACTGGTTTGGAAGTAGTTAGAGAGCTTGAGTCCCTTGAGTGAGGCTTGGCTGTCAGTCACCATAGACACGTAAGCTCCTGCTTCTCCCCCCATTTTCCGCAAAGTAGTCCATGGCCTTAGCATTACAAATACCTCGGTATATTCCCCAAGCGAAAAGTGAAGCTTGTCCCCGGTACTTTCAATATAGACTCAACATCTTGACCCTGCTGCAGTCTTGTAGCCATCCGTAAAGATTGTGCAATGTTTAGGCCCTAGCTCAGTATTGCGGTTAAGCCAGCACTCAGCCTCAATTAACTGGAGATTGTAGTATCTCTTCAGCAAAGCCAAGCAAAGTGGCGTACCAACCTATGGCACTGAACAGACATTGAAGTCTAAATTTCTGCCGGCAGCACTCACTATTCTTAAGACTACAGGTTGTTTACTGACCGTCATTAATTAATGTATGTAACTCCAACCTAAATATTTCGGCTCAGTTCAGCGTCATTGCTAAAATAGACCTCATTAAAAATTAGTAGTTTGAAGACAAGTAAATCTTTAAATCACAATTTATATCACAATATTTTTTAACGTGAAAATTTGAATAATAAAACGCAATTTTCGGAGCCGAGTGAAAATATTTTGGCGTTGGATATAAGAAGACCAGGGTGCGTAACAGAACTTTTCTCCCGTGAGTGAAAATGGATTTCTGGAATGCCTTTCTAAATATAGCAAATATATTGACATTTTGTGGTGAATGCCCATTTATACGCATCCGGCGCATGAAACGGTACTTTCGCCCTTTCAAAGCCGAACATATGTGAAAAAAGTCATTTGATATGAAAAGTGCGTGTAAATTAAGCCAATTCGAATTTTGCGATATTTTACGTCTGAAGTTTAAGTCAATTTTCTTTCAGATTTCTACTTTCGATGGCAAGAATGTGGATTGAAAAGTATTGGTACAAGATACGTATGCCTTTACATTTGGAGAAAGCATGTGAAACTCAAGGGACGTAAGGACTTTATATTTCAAAAATATATGTATTATTTTATTGAACAAGAAGAAATAAAAGTCTCAAAGTTGACGAAGACGTTTTGCATCGCTGCTGTAACATACTGGCATGACTTTCATCTGGTTATCCACTAAATACGAATCAGTTTGACAAGTTTGCCATGGAAACAGCGCGCCAATTGATCAAGACCTATCCATGGTATAAGCTTCCTGCAACTGTGTATAAAATTTTGATTCACGGAAGAGATGTGATCGAAAATTCACTTCTTGGAATAGGGCAATTTTCTGAAGAGGCAGCCAAAGCGAATAATAAAAGTATAAAAGCATCTCGCAATGACATAAATACAAGAAAAACTACGCGGAAAATTACAAACTAAAATTTAATAAACAGACTTCCTCTTTAAAGGGACTTACATATATAGACATGATGGATTTATTACTGCTCTATTACAAGCATTCTATTTGTATAAACTTTTACAAAAAACCTAAATAACTTGATTTCGTTTTGATTAGGCGTGATATAGAGTTCATGCTCCGGAGCTATAGATTTCATAAAAAAAAATCTTTAACCCTTAAAATCTGCTTTAGGCGTCCAAGTACGAGCTCAAGTACTACTTCTGTATGCTTTTCATCGGGGCCATTTATTACAATATGTATATTAGCTTCTAAGTTACCTTAACAGGTGCATTTCAATCTAATTTTACTTGAGAAAAAACCTAAATAAATACTTATCTTAAAAATTAAGTCCATTGAGATAAAAAATATATTTTATTAAAAAAATAATAATTAAGAAATAATATCACAGTTTTAATAAAAAAAAAAATACATTAAAGAAAGAAAAAAAGTTTTTGGGTATCGAGGATTTCTTACTTATTTCTTCGACGGGGGATGATTTGGCAGACTCTCCCGTCAATAGGTAAAATGCTTCAAGTATGTATTTCTACTGGTAGGTGCTAATGAATAGCCACACAATTGACATCTCGTAGAACACCGACATTTCAAAAATACTAGTCGCTAACATTGAAAAAGGATAGAACATGAAACGGAAACTAGCATTCTAGTTCAGAGCTAGAGATACTACAAGTACAAACTAAAATAGATTCAGGATATTCATATGCAAATTTTTATTTGTTATATTGGTTTTATAGTATCGTAGTACAAATGTATGGATGTATATTAGACTGCATCACTGCCCATACAAAAAATAATCGGTACTGTTTTTTCATTGGAATTATAAAATCTATTATATCTTAAGACGTCCGCCAAAATATTTCGGAAAAATATTAAGATTTAAGCGAGCTGGACCGATTTGAAAATACCTCCAAAAATGGAGTTGTTTATGAATAAAAATAGTTTCTTAAAGATGTTTTTTAAAAAGTCCCCTCAAATGACAAAACGGTTTAAACTTAAAAAATTTACGTAAAAAAATTAAAAAGAAAAAATTTTTTTTGAACGGAATCGTAATAATGTGATTTTTGATGCTGGTTTTTAACTTTTTTCAAAGATTTAAGAAAAACTTGAATAACTGAACGTATCTTCCGAGACCCCATGAGTCTAAATCAGAATAGTTTTGGCCCAGTAATTTAAGTTATTCGTAAATCAATCTTTGAAAAAGGTAAAAAAAAAACGCACGATTCCGTTGAAAAGATTTTTAAATATTTTCATGCAGATTTTTTAAGCCTAATCTGTTTTGTCATCTGAGGGGACTTTTTCCAAGAAACTATTTTATTCATAAAAAACTCCATTTCAATTTAAATTTTAATATTTTTCCGAGATATTTTGGTGGACGTCTTATAATATAATACATTTTCTAATCCCGACGGAAAAACCGCAACTTTTTTTTGGTGATGCAGTCTAATGTACATATGTATGAAAATATGTACATACACATGCTAATGGTTTCAGGATCTATCTGTAATAAACATGTGTATGTATGTACACAAATTTTGATAGTTAGTCGTAACTGCAATAGTTTCGCATTTCATTTGAAATATTTTATTATAGGGACAATAATTTTTGCAATTCGTAAAAATTTAAGTGCTACAAAAAAAATTTAAATATCGTTTTCTCACCGAAGTTATAAAATACTCTGTGATTAATGCATTTATGACAGTGGATGGACATTTTTGTTAGCACGTGCATAATTTAGAAATACTTCAGCACTCTGAAAATATGTTATTGACATGAAAATTAATTTGTATCTGGGATTTCCATAAATACTGTATTTTCTTAGACAATTTGCAATGAATTTAAATTGTAAAATGTTGAAAATTGTAGGCGAAAAGTGAGTTTATTTGCTTTAGGAGATTTTTCATTGGTTTATATCTGGTAAACTATCAGAGTGTGTGCGCCGTTTGAGGCAAAATTTCAAATCAGGGAGAGAAAATAATCGTGGTTTTTTTAAATTTTAGCCAAAAAATTCAAATCGTAAAACAATTTTAACTACGTATAACCATATATCGTCGTTTAAAGTACAAAACCGCTTATCGTCATTCTGCAAAACCGCGTAACTGACATTTGCTGCCAAAAATTGGATTGGCTAGTGGCTCAATCCTTATCCATTCGTACTGAAATAAAATAGCCCGAAATGCGAGTTCTTTATAAAAAAGAAAACTATTTTGAAATATGAGTGTTTTTACTCTCTAAGAAAGAATTTATGCAACCTCACATACGCGCTTTTGCATTATCTTGATGCGCTTTTGCATTTTGCTGATACGCGGTTTTGTACTTTAAACGAAGATGTATGTATGTATTTGTATTCGTACGCCCGATAGTGCCCTGAATATAGAATCTAGCGGAAAAAAAATTTTTGAACAGAATACTTTGTATCTACTAGTTTATGGGGCTATTTTAGTCAAGTTGCAAAAATAAAATATGCCGGACAAATTTTTAAAAATTTATTGAATTCGGTCGAAAATTGTTATTCGGGGGTGTTTGGTAGTATTTAGGAGTTTTTGTGGTAGCAGAATAGGAAACTGAAAGTAGGTTTAAAAAATTTTAAGTGGTGGGTCCATACAGGATGGCTTTGATATTTAAAAAGTTAGTGGATTTTAATAGAAAATAGTGCAAATTAGGTTCCACTTAACTTCAAATATTAAACAAAGTTGGCTATAATTTTCTGTGTGTGTGTGTATTTTATACAGTGGCGGTCAAAATTTTATTTACAAAAACTGTATAAATCACAATTTCAGAATTTTTAGAAACTTTTTGGGTATGCAGTTAACATGCTTATAAAATTCTAGAAAATGCAGGGCAAGTTTTGAGCGGCTAAAGAATCGCATTGATTTTTGATATATTTTTTTTTTTTAGTTGACAGCGTTTTGCACTTATAAACATGCCTTTTTTATGGAAGAATATGCGTAAGACCGTTTGCAAAAAAATAAAAAGAAGTCAACGGCAGTTTTACTAATTTTCGCTTTTTATATGAAAAAAAAAAACGTAAAAGACGTTAGCAAAAAAAAAATATTAAAATCAATGCAAGTTTTTAGAGGCTCAAAACTTACACTTGTTTTACAAGAATTTTTCTAAGTTCAGTATAAAGTTTGAAAGTGTGATTTACATATATAGTTTTTTTTAAATGAATCATATTTTAATAAAAAAAAATATCAAAAAATTTTTAGCATATAATTTAAATTTTTTCTGCAGTTTTGAAATCTAACATACATAAATATTATTCACTTATACTTACACAAATTGATATTTTTCGCTCTTTTATATATGAATTAATCAATTCTAAGATGACACGATTGAAAGTCACAATTTTCATTACTATTAAAAAATATTTTAGATTAGAAAAAAAACCTAAAGTGCTTGATACGTCTCTAGCGAGCTCCGAAATTTTAAGGAATTTCTGATACGTAGCTTTTACAGGTGCAATATGCAAATATTGGGCATTCATATGAATCCTAGAGTATAGGGGCCTTCTTACTAAACATTTCTAAGAAGTTATATTCGGTCCTAGCGCCGATTTTAAGACTTTTATTTTTAATATTTCGTCCCGCTAGATTTTCGATTATGACCACTGTTCGCCCTACTGTAATCTGTTTTTTTTTCAAGTTTAACCAATATGAATTAAAAATAATAAATAATATTTAGTTATTATTTATTCATCTCTTCGATTAAAAACAATGATTATTTTCTGATTTGTATCTTTCGCTCAAAGATAATAAAAATGAATGAGTTTTATTTTTTCGCTTAAGAATAATGATTATTCAAAAAGCTCAAAAGCTGCATATACTATCATTTTCAGAGGTAGCGACAGCATTCATTTCTGAAGAAACCCTATCATTGACCATTATTATACCATAAAATGCCTCGGAGCTGTAGAATTTTGAAGAAAAAAAATCAAAGTTCACGTTTATTTTAAACGGGAAATCTTTGCACGCCTTGGTCGTGCATTTAATATTAATATTAAGGCCTCAAATTTTAGGGAATTTTTCTTAGTTTTCGAGTTGGGAGTAAAAAAAAATCCCGAAAAAGGCACCCTAGTCTATATGGCCCTTTAAATGTTTTAAATAATCATTGTTTCTAAGTGGAAAATAAAACACATAAAGTAATGATTAAATGCTTACGGCCCCTGTTTCAACTACGTTGCTCTAAACTGATTTCGGTGTTGCCAAAGTCTTACAAGTTCAAAGTTAACGCCAATCCAACTCCACTTTCGACATTTTTAAAGCAATTAAAAGAAATCCTATTTAACGCCAGTTAAAAGAAAATTTGACACTGTTTCGATTTGAGTAACCTTCAACTCTGAATTACTATTAACAGAAATCATCGCGCTGGTAAACAATTAAAAGCCATTAAGTGAATTAAACTCGGTGCCGATACATACATAGCTATACAAATAATTATGGAATGAATTTCCAACAAAGTATGAAAAATTCTACTGCTTGACATTTTTTCTAATAAGTAAATACATATCGAGCCCTAACCGCCAAAATAACGTTAGCGGCATTTTTTTCAAAATTTTCTTTTTGATGCAGAAATGTATCTAGAAGATCTAGGAATATTTCTGCATCAAAAAGAAAATTTTGAAAAAAATGTCGCTTACGTTATTTTGGCGGTTAGGGCTCGATATGTATTTACATAATTCAAGGTTTATATTTTGATCGATATCGGTGTTTTGGATTTCAGCGAGCTCAACAGAATGAGCTGGCACAACAATGATGGAAAGTGAAGATGAAAGCAAGGCTTGAAAAAGAGAGGCCGGAATATGTAGGTGAGAGCGTGAAATTGAAATGCTGACCAGAGGCAAAAACGCCGGATGATCTCTTCAGAAAAATAAGCGACTTACGGAAGACTTCAAAACTAGGGCGAAATACTGTAAAAAAAACGACGACCAAGTGACCGATGTACATACATACATAACATGGAGGGAACAATTTCCCACATGGTAGCAACACTGAAACGAGTGGAAAAGATTAATTCAAGCAATAAGGTGCGTGCATCAACAATTATTTATGCAGAAGTCGACTTAAGCGAATATATCATTTGCCCATAAAGATTATTACAAATCCCTGGTATTGAATTCTTTGAGTGCACTACTGCAAACATAAAATTTTTCTCAGAAAAATTCTCTTTTTATTGAGTAATGTTTGTTTTATGTGCTTTTATATCCGGTTGCTTGCATTTATATATATACATACATACATATCGTCGTTTGAAGTATCGTCTCATTCTGCAAAACCGCGTAACTGATATTTGCTGCAAAAAATTGGAT
Organism: Rhagoletis zephyria; assembly: GCF_001687245.7. NCBI lineage: Eukaryota > Metazoa > Arthropoda > Insecta > Diptera > Tephritidae > Rhagoletis > Rhagoletis zephyria. The sequence goes on along the minus strand of NW_016161442.1, from coordinate 43,150 downwards.
TGGCTCTTGGCTCAATCCTTATCCATCCATCCGGAAATATACTAGCCAGAAATGCGATTGCTTAAAAAAAAAACCATTTTGAAATACGAGTGTTTTTACTCTCTAGAATATAATTAGGGAATTGCATTATTTTGTTACGCGGTTTTGCATTTTGTTGATACGCGGTTTTGTACTTTAAATGACAATATGCATGTACATATATAAATTTACATCCATATGTACATACATACGTAAATATATTCAAATTTTATTTTACAGATAAATCAAGTCTTCGTAAGTTGCTTATGAAATTTGCCACGGCTTAGACTAACACACATGCAATTATTAATACACATATGTAAATGTTGTTTTTTTGTATTTCTACCAAAGAAATTTGCTTGAATATGCTAAAATAACTACGATCTAAGCACAAGGATAGTGATAAGATTGAAAAAAAAAGAAATCTCATACAATTCACAATGATTTTTGTAAGAAAATATTACCAAGGAATTTTAACTCAATGCCCTAGGCTAACGAATGAAAACTAAGGATGTGCCGGATGGATGTTTTGCCTGATAACCGAATTCCGGATACCATGTAAAAAATAAGAGCCGGATTCGAATGTCCGATCGGATATCCGGTATACTGCTTTCCTTAATAAATTTCATAATATTGTTATTTTTTCGTTTTTTTTTTCGTTAGCGACATACTTATGACCCGATTATCTGCTTTTTCGAGATGAACTATCCAATACGTAATTAAAATACAATAAAAAATGTCTCCCCTGAAATCGAAGTTATAAAATAATCCTGTATTAAAAACATAACTATTATGCATGCTCACATATGGCCCGCTTCTCGTTTCTTCCCGTAATGCTTCATTGTTGCAATATTTGATGCCAGTTTTCGTAGTGATGTGGATAGCAAAACGATGGGTAGACAAGGCAGCGGCCCATATTTTTTAAAGCCAACATAGTAGTACCTTAACAGATTTGGAGACAGATTTTCAGAGACGAAATTTTCCACAGAGCTTAAAGACATAATTTTACAGAGACCTATCAATTTCCGTTTTATTCAGCTTACACTTGCAGCTAAAATTAGGGATGTATGGGAGGTAGTCATGTCCTTACCCCGATATTGCCGAAGCTTCGAATTTTTCTTAATTCGCATATTCTGAAGTAGCAAAACAAAATTTAGTTTTTCTGCGATAACTCCTCTAATTTTGCCGATTCACTATATGGGGACGCAGCACTGTGCGACCGTACAAGGAAAAAGGCAGCGATTTAGAAATGGAGAAATATTTACAGCCATGTACCTCTTATACCCAGGCAAGAAGTTCCTTTAATTCGGTGGAAGCACAGTCGCAAAGAATTTCAAATTTGTTTTCACTGGCATTGAAGTATCTCTGCATCGGGTAGCATTTATGTTGAAAATAGAAATAGGTCGTTGCCCGATACTGCGGTAATGCTTCTTCTCATAATGAGAAATAATTTTTTAATTTTATAACTCTAATTACTAACTCTAGATACTAATAAATTTGATTATAAAAATAAATAAGGAATTCAAACTTACATTTTTAAATTGTATCTTCTATAATTGAAATCCAGAAATCCGGCCCGATTTTAGCCAGTAGCCGGCCGAATAGTCGTATAACTGGAAAACCGCCGGATAAGCCGGATTCCGGATATCTACCGGATACTCGGCACATCCCTAATGAAAACGTTTATGAAAAGAAAGGCTAAAAATATCCACATAAATGCACATGCTTGCGTTGCATAGCAAATGCATTTGTAAATTATTTTATTTAAATAAAGAATATTTGCAATTTAACAAAGATTTACTTTTTGAATACATTTGAAGAGTTTCCTCTCGTTTACAATGTAAACAAAAGCAAACCTTAAATCGGATTTTATATTTCTTATTCGAATTTTCTTCAATTCACATAGCCCATTCTCCTCGGCAAGCATTACTTTTGTTTAAGCCCAATGCCAGTAGCTAAATAGTCCCTGCCATTTGGAGCTTTGTTCTAAGAACTGAGACTGCCATTGACGTTGATGCTGCTTCATTTTACTGCATTTATATTTTACTATTTCTTATAAATATTTAGCTGCTGCTCACAAATCTCACAGACAAGCAGCACCAATTCATATACATACATAAATAAGTTGTCAGGCATTGTTGTCGGTATTGTTGTATGCAAACATAGTAGACACTAGCAGTTTAAGCTTAAATAACAAACACGCTGACAGAGTGGAGGGCAACGTCAGCTACAAAGTCGACAGGGTCGAGTTGTATATACATATGTACAAACAAATGAGGACGAGTATTTGTGCGATACATGCGCATGAACTCACACATTTGATAAGCATGTTTAGATACTTACTAAATGCATATGCATAAGCCCTTATGGGCGTGCAATGCCACTCGAGCGTTAACTAACACCAAACAACAGTTGAAACGTCACCGACACTACTGCGCATGCATAGATAGTTCTAGGCGCAAAGCCGAAAAGAGTTAACACTTCACAAAATCACAAAAAAAAGGAGCAAAAATAAACAAATTCGTACATTTGTATGGCATAGTTACGGTGGCCATCCGTCCTCATTTTTCGTCCTTTGTCCTGGTAATTTATTTATTTCATACGGGACGCCAAATGTTCTCTATTTCTTTTAATGCTCATAAAAATGTCATGTGATTCGAATCAAGAAGCACATATCGATGGCTGAGTGGAAGATCGACCTATCTCGGCAGCCAGTTCGAAAACGCCCTATCTCGGAAAACTTTTCAAGAACGCGCTACTTCAGAATTTTATTGAATTCAGACTTTTATTGAAAAATCCTAAAGACTTGCATCTTCAACGTGAGAAACTCCAAATAAGATGGCTACCAGGAGAATGGGCTACGCTTTGTAATTCAGCTCGTTCCGTATGATATTCACTGCATTGTGCTTGCTCGAAATCTAACTCTGACAATAAGCCGTTGAATACCACTCGTGCTTCAAAAGTAGCGGCATGTTTTCATTATGTTCACCCTGCCTAGCGATGTTTGAAAGACATTTTGTGAGCACAAAGTACAAAGTTATGGAAAAATATTCAGCGAGTGTAAAATGTTAAAACTGAATATTTATGTGCTGCATTTACAAAATATTGAAAAATATATATGCCAAATAAAATGCAGTTCCGAGGCTAATGAAATGCTGTTTCAAGTCTTTTGAGGAAAAAATTAGCAAAATTATTTTTCGACCCGTATTCAGCTGCCATAATTATGGCCACCGTAAGCATAGTTGAATCGAGTTAGCGGCAGAGAACTTGTGTTGATACATATGAACCTGCAGGCTACTTCGTCACTTCTTGCACACAAAGTGTAGAATCAAAGGCGTATAAATAAGTACGAATATGTTTGAATGCATGCATGCATGCATAATGCTTAGTAGTAGTAGTGAGCTACATACGAATCAGCTCCAGTGGTACTTAGGCGAGTTAATGGTGCGCATAAGTAATTTTTATGCAATTTCTACAACAAATGCGACAGACAGTTAAGAACCACACACAATCACACATACAGACATCCCAGCAAGAACCATATTTGTTAACTAACTAAAGCGTTAGAGACAAACAGTTCGTATGAGAATTTCAAAAACTTTACATAGGGCTTCGGGACAAATCTAAGACTATGTTCAAACAGGCCAATTAGCTGAGGCAATTAAGTTTTAAACTGCATTTAAACATACTTAGCAGGGTTGCATCGAGAATCAGACACAAATTACTTGCCAATCAATTGTTAATTGGCAATTAATGATTTTAATTTTTGTATGATAAATTGTGTAACAATTAAAGCTTAAATTGGTGAAAAGGTTCTTAATTGCCAATTAGGTGCCTGTTGGAGCGTAGTCTAACACATACTCGCTGCAGGTGTGTGAGCAGTTTGCTCTTTCTTTTACATGAAATTCGCTATTATGTTATCATATATGTATGTATGTAGTTGTCTCTTTTCAATTTAATATTGTCATGCGATAAAAAAACGTGTTAGATAATGCAAAGAATGCCATATGAATATCGCGAAAATGCAAATGTGTTGGTTTTTATTTTTATTTACAATTTTGTAAGTGTATTGGAGAAAGCGTTATGTCGGTTCTGCTGGGATATGTAGTGAATACATGTGTCACATATGCAATTTAGTTAAGCATTGAATTGTCATACATTTTGTCTGTTGTTGAGTAGCTCGGATTCTCACCTGTCTGCTGTGCTTTAGCTCTTTGCATTCGAAGCAATTTATTTCACTTCAAATATTAGCATATTTCTAGGTGGAAAAGAGCTGCATAATTGTACACACTTTGCTTATGCAATTGTTTGTGGCTTGGTATAAGTTTTAGTGGAAGCTTAATTAGAAGTAAACTTCAGGCTGAATTGGACTGTAGTCAAATCGAAATTTGTGTTTGTTTGTTTTGCATTTTTGTTTCGTCTCGAGCGGTTAAGCTAGAGTTGGATTTCCTTATGCGATTCTTAAAGTTTTAAATAGCAAAAAATATGACACAGCTGTTACTAAATTTACTCATAAGTGGTGGCGATGGCCTAGATCAGTGACTCACTCCCAAAGTGGGGCCACCAGGCGTCGACGGAAGGTCCGACGGGCGTCTACATTGGCGTAGAAAAAATGGAAGTTTAGAAGTTGTGAGTGGGGGTCTACGAAAATTAATCTGGTTTTGATAGTAAATATAATATAAGTAAGATATTTGGCATACAACCAAAGCAAATGCTTTTTCTTAAAATTTCAGACCTTTCACTCAATTTGTTCAAAAAAAGCCCTTGGCTTGGCTCAGCTACAGTTCTAACGCAATCCTAACAGGTAGAGCGATAAAAATTATTTTGTAAATGTTTTTGGTTTTTTTCCACGGGTTTTTCCACGGGTTTTTAGTTAGGCCGGCATTTCAATCTTTGGCTTTAACTTCTTTTTTGAAACCTCCCTTAATTTTTTTCAGTGGTTAAATACACCACACAGAGTTCGCGAAAATTTCTCACTGAGGACTATATTTTCCGTTTTCCTTCCCACTAAAACTCAATTCAAGGCTAATCTATTTTGATTTGTGAGTTAAAACATAAAGGGTACCCTTCAAATAAATTTATCTATAACTCACCCACCATTATTAAGAAATACCCATTCAAAGTTGCCATCTCTAGCTCAACAGCTGATAAAGCTACACGTGCTTTTGTGTTTGCGGCAGTGCTTCAGTTATATTTCGACTCTGCTATGCAAGTGGTTTTAGCTTCTTACATATATTAGACTTTTTAAAAAAAAATTTTGCCTATGACTGAAAGGTAAGAATGTTTGTTTTTGTAAAAAAGTGTGACTAAGACATTAATAAAATTTCTAAAACTTAAAAAATTAGCAAAATAAAAAAAAGCAATGAGCGATGTAGGCGAAAAAGTATTAAAACTTCCAAACACCTCGAATCCTGCTTCAACATCACGTTGTCTCAGTAAATATATTTTGGAAGTTGATTTAAGTGACTTCAACATCAAATAACTTTTTATCGCAAGCTTTATAAGCTTTAGGAGACACTACTGTAACATGAAATGTATTGAACTCAACAAATGGTTTCAAAAAGATTTCTTATCTACTAACCGTACTTTACTTACTTCATGAACGACGATCAATGCTACCAGCCTTAACATATGCCGTCTGCACTATCATTTCAAGAATTGTGTTGTTATAACTTTTATTTTTAAATAATGTGGGATTTATTCAAGCTTACATACATATGTTTCGATTGGTTGAACTTCTTCTGAGATATGTAGCTTAAAAAAAAAAGAGTGCCGGAGCTACCCCGGCTGCGATTGTCTGAGGTTTGTTGGCATAAACCCGCGACTTCAACTAGCCCCAAAGAAAGAAGGGATTAAGAAGAAGGGTGATTAATTTTGCGACTCTACTTAAATATGTAGTTGCTGATATGCTGTTACACAAAAAATCGAGTTGTGCAACTCTCATCTGATCATTAAAAGCTTGATAAGAAATAAAAAGCCTACTTAGTACAGTGGATCTTTTTTTTCTAATACATATGTATGTATGTGAGTACATTTTGTAGTACATATAACTAGCTTGGTAGTGGCGTGACAATGGCATCGTATACCGAAATTAGTGACACCGGCTTTCAAAATTTGCCTGCAGGGTAGACTTTGTTCGGTTGGATTTGCTTAAACTGACAGATTTTAGGATTTCGCTGATGTTGTGTTTTTGTTTTGTATTTTTGGAATATTTCGGTAAGAGTGTATATGGAATAATATTTGCAAAAACAACAATAACACTAATCACAAAAAGTAAAATATAAACACTAATCCGAGTGCACTCTCATCTAACAGGCATACACCCGTATGTACTAGAGGGCTGCATGAATTCATTCAAAACGGCTTGTGAATTATTTATTTACAAAACGAATGAATGATTTGGCTTAAATTTTTTTTTTAATGTGTCGACATTACAATATTCAAATAAAGTGCAAATAAACTGAATTTAAATAAATGACTTTTTTTTTATGAATATCCAAAAATATTTTGTCTAAGCACAAATGTACAAACATAAATATGTATGTATTGTATGTATATTGCTGCGCTCCTATTACAATGCGAACAAACTTCTTTATAGAAAAAAACTGTTACCGAAATGAACTTGAATGATTTGAACGTTTTCCATTCATTCATTCATATTCTTTCATTTGAAGGTAGAAAATTTAAAACAAACACTGAATGTTTTGTATGTGAATTAAAATATTCAAATCTACCCTACTCTATTTGGCTAGAAGTTTGAATGAATTCATGCAGCCCTCTAGTATGTATCTACATACATACATACCGCGTTGGTATATACCAAACGTGGGCAAACGCGGCTATTTGAGCCAAATGCGGCTCTTTGCTTAGCAAATTTTCAATTTCTGGTTCAACGTATAACTATGAGTCTTTCTACTCTACAATGAAATTCGTAATGTCAAAATACCGTTCACAGTTGACTAACCAACTTTTAACGGATCTATTACGAACGGCTTTAATTGAAGTAAAACCAGAATTGAAAATTTGGCCAAAGGGGTCTTTTGAACTTTCTTTTGTTATCTATCTTACGTACATTAGAATAATAATAATAAAATTAATGTTTTCATTTCTAATAAATTTTATTTAAAATTAAAATTTATGTTTTTGTTTGTCTTTTTGTGGCTCTTTGTAGCATTTAGAGTTTACATGTGGCTCTTTTCGGTCTCGGCCTTGCCCACCCCTGGTATAGGCATACATACATACATACATATTAGTTGCATACACAAAATGCGAAATGTCTAGCGCTTGTTTGTGTGAGAATGCGTGCGTGTGGCATGATGCAAGTGTGGCATGTGGCAAATGGCGTGCTGTGGTTACGTTTCCGCCAGCCTAGCTTAGTCAGGCCTTTGTGACAGCCACAAATAAATACAAACACACACACACACACACACACACACACACAGGTGCATGCATAAACATTTGAACTATAAAATTATGGTTGTTTCCATTGTTGTTGGTGCCGCTATTTTATTTGCCTTCCTTGTATTTGCAGAGTGGCTCGTTTGGGCGCACGTGATTTGTGTTGGCAAAATAAATAAGCCTTGCTTGCTTGTATGCAGCACACACACACACACGCACGCGCTTCACAGTGGCAAGCCGGCACAACGGTGAAATGTCATTCGTGTTTGTATGTGGCACAATGCAGCGGCAAGGCTGAATGCAGTAAGCGTTGAACTCTCTAAATAAATAGAAAAGCATTATAACTTTGGTTGTTGTTGCTTATGTTTAAGTTACAGTTGTTGTTCCGTATGCTTGCCGTTGCGGCGTTTGTCGCACATTGCTGATTGAACAGTTGCTGTTGTTGTTACTTTTGTTGTTGTTGTTGTTGGTTATGCACTTGCCACACACTTAAGCATTTTTGTCACAGATATGAAAATTGTTTTCACTTCTCAACAACTTCAATGACCAATTTTGTGTTGCAAGCAACAATTTGTGGCAGTGTCCACTTTTGGTTGTAAGTTTTTAGCTGCTTGCTGGCTCGTTGGTCGGCACAGTCGTGCGTGCAAAAATGGCTGTTAACATTGTCAGCACAAACACACGTACACACACACATACTACATATTACTTTATTATATACACACACACACACTTGCATGCACACAAAAATTCACAGTTATGCAGCATCTGTTTGTTGCATGCATTTTGTTGTTGAATTCGTGTTACAGACACACACATACAAACAACGCAGCTGTCCATCTTGGTTACGTTGAATGATGAAGTGGCGATTATGTCGGTGAATATGTAAGTACATTGGTAAGTTTGTGTCAGGGCATAAGTGTGCAAGCTTATTTATAGCCAACATTGTTGCTTGAGCGCACTCTTTTTCAACACGCTTTCCCCCACATATACTCACATACACACACACACACCCATAAATGTCCTTGCAAAAATACCCGAGCCTTTTCCGAGTACCAAAAATATCTCAACTTGTGGTTTTTGGCAAGTTCCTGCAATTAAAGTGGACAAATTGTGTACCCCTCTAAACATTGTGACATGCACTCGTACGCTTTTAGTAATATTTATGTTGCTATGCTAGAACAATCTTCCATCAACTGCCTGCGTGCCGAATACAGACATACTTACATACATATATACATACATATTTATGCAGATTTTTACTTGCATGCGAAGGACATTTTCGAAAATTCGCTCATATTTTTCAAGACAACAAATTTTCGAGGATTTTTTGGTTGCACGCGTCCTGAGATCAACATTTTCTCAACATATGTTGTATGTATACGGATATGTAGATACATGTACGTACATATATATAAATAAGCATATGGCAGCAGAATCTTAATGTTTATAAGATTTTGGATATACTCCAATATGTGAACACGTCTGTGATTTTTTTAAATGTACTAGCAAAAGTCCGGCGTGCTTCGCTATGCCTTAAACGTATTTTTGCGTTGTTAAACTCTCGCCCTACATCAAAAACATTTTTTGTTCCTACGGTTTCGAAGGTATGTACATATGTAGAATGTACGCAAAGTATTGAATTTCTTCTGGAAACTTAATTTAAAATCAAATATAGAGAGTCTCCTGACACCCCGTCTACCTCCTTTACAACGGAGGGATTTTTTTGAAGTGAACATTCTTTAGCGGCGGTTGGTTGGTTGGGAGTAAATTGGCAAATTCAACGGAAATTGCACACGGAAATGGTTGGGACTGAAACAAGTTCTTCTGGCTTGTATGGATATGGTATTAATCTAACAAAAATTTGCTAATAAAAGGTTAAAGGATAACACTTAGATATTTTTATCGAATTTGTTGTCGATTTTGTAGGCGATTATTTACCGATTTTTTATCGATATTTTTATCGATTTTGTTAACGATATTTATCGATTTTGTCATCAATACTTATGAATTTTGTTATCGATATTTATCGATTTTGTTATCGGTATTTATTGATTCTGTTATCGATATTGATCGATTTTGTTATCGATATTTATTGATTCTGTTATTGGTATTTATCGATTTTTTTTTATCGTTATTTATCGATTTGGTTATCGATATTTATCGATTTTGTTATGGATATTTGTATCGATTCAGTTATCCATATTTTTGTAAATTTTGTTATGGATTTTTTATCGATATTTTTATCCATTTTGTTATTGGTATTTACCGATTTTGTTATCGATTTTGTTGTCGATATTTGTCGATTTTGTCATCGGTATTTATCGATTTTGTCATCGATATTTGTCGATTTTTTAATGTATATTTTTATCGATTTTTATCGATTTTGTTATGGATATTTTTATCGATATATTTATCGATTTTGTTATGGATATTTTTATGGAGTTTCTCCTGCATAACAGTTATCAGGAAACGTAAAAGGTAAACGTTGGGTTACAACTCTTATCGGCGAAATTAAAAATACTTGTCATCTAATAACTGTTATGGAACAACGTTTTTCCGATACAACTTATAACTGTTATGACCCTGATTTTGATACTTCGACTTTTCAAAGGGCTGCGAACTCTCTTCAAAACATTTTCAAACTAAAATATTCTTAAGGCCGCCCGTGCAATTCGATAAAGCACATACATACTAAGGCCTAGACTCCGAGTCCCGGGAGTCCCGAGCCATTTTTTGAGTCTCGAAATCCTTGGATCAAGCTCTCGGGATCCCGGGATATAATTTAATTTTCGACAAAATTAAAATAGAACGAAATTCAGATACTGTAATGGCATAAAAGAATTATAAAATTGTATTCCTACAAATATTCAAATAATCCATTAAAATTCTAATTCTACATTTATTCTATGTTATAATGTACAGTATGACCTTGCTCAACACAACCCTCGATGAGCCCAACTCCTCGACTGTTACAGCACACAAATATCTTACGTTGTTGACGCAGTAAATGCAACTTAATAAAAAATGGCTCTGTTATTGAAGCCTGCATTTTTAAAAATTTGATCTAGTTCACGCTCACTATTGTTGCATATCGACGGCTGTGTCGAAGATCGACCTATCTCAGAAAGCTTTTCAAGAGCGCCCTATTTCAGAATTTGTATTTCAGAATTCGTTTTAACAACGCCCTATCTCAACATATTTTCAATATATTTTCAGTTGAGGTAGGGCGTTCTTGAGCCAGGTTGCTGAGAGAGGTCGGTGGTCATTCAAAATTCGTATTTTTGCGAGGATAACTGAAAAATGAAGATAGGGGGCTGAAATTTGACAAAGAAATTTTCACAAAATGGTCCGAGATCGGATGCCTTAGTACATACTTACAGATACAAGATCGCAGTTAGGGCGTATGCGGGCATGCAGTAAATGGAAACTCAGACTGTTCTGCCGTTTCTTGTACCCGATTTCCTGACCTTTAGAGCATCCATAAACCCATCCTTTTTCAAGCTATCTAAAACCAAAATTCCTCTAGTCCTCAGATTCTCATGACTATCTGGCATACCCCTCTCACTTCTCGAACAGCTTTTTATTTACATACGGGTATGTGCATATATTGTCGAACGAAGATTCACATATCGTCGTTTAAAGTACAAAACCGCGTATCAACAAAATTTTTTAGAGAGTAAAAACACTCATATTTCCAAATGATCCTCTTTTTTATAAAGCATTCTGTATAGTATATCTCAGGACGAATGGATAAGGATTGAGCAAAGAGCTTGTGTGAGCGAATCCAATTTTTGGCAGCAAATGTCAGTTACGAGGTTTTGTATTTTAAACGACGATATATACATACATATGTAGGTATATTTGTACCGAATTCATTGCCCTATGCGTTAAGTGATTTTGAGCAGCTAATCCAATTCACTTTTTAATCAACGAAATCAATAACAAAAGCAATGCTAAACAGTTAAATTAAGTCGACAAAAACAAAATAGAATACATAAGTAATGGCTTAGCGTAAAATCAAAAGAAAAGTGAAATGTATTGAAATATAAATATAATTCGAAAACTACCTACATAAAGGAAAGAATCAAAGGAATAATCACAAATCAAGTGAGTGAGCTGCGCGCATTGCGTTAACTAATTTATTGGTTTGTGGCAAACGACGACGCAAGCCACCGCAGCGGTTGCCAACACCATTCATTGGCAGCTGCCTGCAATCAACGTACAGCAACAAGTGGCAAGAAAAAAAAACCGGCATTGGCATTGGTCTTCGGTAATCAAGCAATGTTGATGCAGAAGAATGTACAGCTGCAAGAATTACAAAAAAAAA
>NW_016161442.1:13881-25249 GCF_001687245.7 Rhagoletis zephyria | reverse complement strand
ACAGACAGACAGACAGACAGACAGACAGACAGACAGACAGACAGACAAAAATTCTAAAAATGGTTGATTTGGCTTCTGGTGCTTTAAAAAAGACCCCCCACATTAATTTTTCTTTAATATCTATAATGTACAGACATCGACCTGTTACAATTTTATTATATGTATAGATTTGATACCCATATTTTTATTCAACTATACATTGCACTAAATTTTTTAAATATTTTTCCAAAGTCATATCTTTCAATATGTGGCGCATGTTTTCGGAAGTATGTAATCAGCAAGTGCTGACATCAATAAAATCAATTACCAAATTATGAATGACGCTGACAAATTGCAACTCAATAAAATACCATCAACTTACTCCTTCCTATCTCTTATGAATCTAATTAAATTTAATTAACTGCCTGTGCATCGAAAGCGTAATGAATTTTGTTTTAATAAGCTGCTGCATTTATGAACCAACAACTTAGAAATTTATAACCATCACATGTCTAAATACATACTTAAATACCTATGTTTATTACTGTGTATGTACATAATTTCGATAACCATTTATGGTTAAATACTTGACTGACTTTAATTAGCTAGTAGTTGGCACAGCAATTCACAAATTTGACACACATTGCCCATACAGATTTGCGGATTTGGAAGCTAATCAAATAAAATGTTTGCTAATTTCGCATGCAACTGTCAATAACCAGACTTGAAAATGTTGCACACATGTTGCTAATAGCCAAAGCGAAGGAGCACATAGGACTACATACATATGTATGTATCTAAGTAAAATGCGGATCGGCCTGGGAGAGAGTTGTGTTTGCTGACAAGGTTTGGGATACAAATATACAGTTGTAGTACAAAGTAATTTGCATAAAACTCGAAAAACCGACGCTACGGTGGCAGCCAAGAACCAATTTGCCGCAAAGTGACAGGCAACTACGGCAACAAATACAATAAAAATCGATGCCGAACAACACACAAAATACAATGGCGTATAACGACGACACATAATTGTTATAAATGGGTTCAAAACTATGTAACTTACTGTTGCATGTATTTAGTTGGTGTTGTTGTTGTTAGTTGCTATGCCGTACAGTTGCACGTTTGTTTGTTTGTACGTTCGTTTGTTTAATTCAAGAGATTTAACACATTCAATTGATTAATTTAATCGATTCTATTAACATTTTGCACCCATTTGGCCATATGTTGGCTGTTGTGACATCATGGCAAGCAATGGATTGCCATACAATTTGCATAAAAGGTACGCTGTCCCGCAAAGCTGGAGCATTTGTTGCACCCTCAAGACTGGGATGTGTATGAGTATCCTTTATGAATGAATATGTTGGCAGCTTAGTAGAAGAGGCCGTACGGACACATTTGGCTTATAACGGGTTATTTGTAAGCATCGCTTGAATTGCTTTGCAAACGCCTATTTAGTTTGGAGTTTAGTTTGCATCACTGTAGACAATACAAACACCAGAAACTAAGCAGTCGTGTGCTTAAGTTGTGTAAATATTTGCCGAAAATACTAAATACATATGTGGGAGCGCAACAGAAGATCCATTAGAGGTGAGTAACAACAATATGTACTTACAATGAAACAACTACCAAGTTAGGAAGAAAGCAGAATGTACGGTGGGCTTGTTTCAGCTACAAATGTACATATGTATGTATATATATTAGAGTGGTCCAAGAAATCCCTAGTTTGACGTAGAATACATCTTACGTTTCGATATGGAGGCTATGCTCAAATGTTGTAGTTGTAATTTTTAGAGCTTCGCGAAAACGCTCGTGTACGAGAACTAATGAAACGATTTCAAAGAAAAGTATAGCGTTTCAAAGATAAAATTCCAAACCGACCGATAGATTCGTTTTTGTAAGTAACCAATTCGGTTTCTGTCGTAGAAACAACGGTAAATATTGGCTTATTTTGGGGTAAATTTTGAGCTTTTAAAGTGCCCTGTCAACTTATGATTTGCAGATATAACTTTTGTTTTCGGAATATAGGTTCGTTGGAGCAATGGAAATGTTATCATGTACAAATTTTATATGAATTAAGCAGATATTGAGCATTGAAAGGCAGAGAATTGTTGACAAAATTTGGAAATTTTTTTATTACCAAAATTCTTGAAAACTGCTCGAATGATTTTTTTTTTTTAATCAAAAATTCAGGTGTTTTCCTTTCGTTTGATATATGGGAGGTATTGGTTGATATCTTCCAAGCAGTGACTTTTTACAAACAGGCTTATTTTGAAACTTTTCCAAAAAATCGTGCGACTTTTGCCCCTTTTCTTTTATTTAAAATTCTATATATGTACACATTTTGACAATTCCTTCATAAATTATATTTTTCTTATATGCCTAAAATGATTTTAGTATTTACTTTTCAAAGACATTTAAAAATCCCACCTTTGGCCACCTCTGGCCAGATTTGGACTGATTTCAACTTTTTTTATTATGTCAAATATTTTCCAAATACATAGTACATATAAATTTCAGACAGCTATTGGTGTAATCGATTTTACTCGCATACGAACACTGCGCCGAAAACTGTATTAAAATGAGTAAGTTTGTCGAATTAGTAAACCTACTCTGAACATCCAGACCCTTGTGATACCAGAGAAATTTTAACAAATGTTCATCTTAGTTGGCCCTGATTCGTACATGGCTCGAGAGTATGGAAAATATAACAAGTAAATTAAATATAACAAGTAAAATTAAGAAACCGCAGGAAGGCTGTGATCATTGGGAACAGCGAATATGATAGATCCGTAATTTATGAATCCATTTGAAAACCCTTCATATAAAAAAGATGCATCACTCAAAAAACAGATCCGAAAATATAACTGCTTTTGGATCGTACAGATTCAACGCAATTAATGGCGTTTTCGTTTCTACCGGAAAGGGTTACCATTTCTTTGCCTCTACGACAAACCCTAAGAAGAGGTCAATGAGAAGGCAACATTTTTTGTAGAAACGAAAACGCCATTATATAAAATCGGCATAACACCGAGTGACAAAAACAAATATAGTAAAACTGAGGCACTCTGATGTCAGGATTTTTTTCGAAGGACTTTGAAATTTTAAAGATATTCATATGATGATTAATTCAAAAAATTATTTAAAAAATCAGTGCAATGTATAATAATAATAATGAAAGTTTTTTGGTTTACAAAGACGAATAGGTATTGAAATTTAATAAGCTATATTTTTTTAAGCTAATAAAGTTTGCAGGACGAAATTCGACGAAGTGCTCCTCCAATTAGTCCTCAAATAATAACTTTTTCAAAACTAAGTATTGCAAATTTTCAAGCATATTTAAGGAAAACATTTTTAAAGACATTTTCCATACCCATTCGTTCGTATGAATCAAAAAATGCATTCTGTTATAATTCTACAGATTTTTTTCTTTTATATGATACCCTAACTTGTTCTACATTAAACTCAATTTTTTTGAATAATCTTTTGAAACAATCGTATTTTTCAAATTTCAAAGTCCTTTCAAAAAAAAAACCTGACATCAGAGAGAAAAACTAAGTACGTAGATTTACTATAATTTGCCCATAGTTTCGCAAATATATTAATTTTTGTGTGTGTAAAATTTACTGTCGCACGGTGTAACAGTACTTTTCTAGTTCGAGATTAGGGCGATTCTCGAAGCCTTTCAAAGGCAATTGCACGGCTGGCGCTTTAAACACCGCTCTTCTTGTGGGAAAGCCTTGCCATTCGTGCACCGTGTAAGGGAGTTGCAAGACCTCAAGAATCACGCTAATATAATCATGGAGAAAAAGATATTAGCAAACCCTTGAAGATAACTCCTACAAATTTAGTTATGCAAACAAAATCGGCATATCTTTTATTAAGTTACACCTTTTTTGAAGAGGGTTTCCTATCTTACAGTGCGTTCGTCGAATAAAATGGGAAAGTGTATAAAAAACAAATAGTGTAAGCCCCTACTTCTGGCGAAGATTTCGGACGTACTAGTCAGAAGAAAATTTCTTTCGAATTCGCAACCGTTGCTTTAAGAAGATAACGGTAAGCGCCTCCAATTATAAAAAAAAATAAACTTGCAGAAATGGAAACAGGTGCGCCTGGTATAGTAAATACTATTCAACTATTTTTTTTTTAATGCTGGCTTGTAATGCAAACATATTTCAGTTTGTGCCAGTTAACAGAAGGTTAGGTTATAAGAACAATAGGCTGCGAGAGAGTTAAAATGATGTGGCGCTTAGCTTCAAATCGGCTCTGTACTTCAATTGATTTATTTATACGTATAAGCAGTAGTTCTTCTGAAAGTTTGTAAGCTTACTTTAGTAGATTATCTGCCCCCATAATAGCAGGAAGCAATGCCACTTGGACAGAACATAAGAACGGACATCCAATTGTGACATGTTGTTGTACACGCCCACGCTGCTGGTGTGTACCCAAATACTTACATACATTAAGGGAACTATCTAGGACGAAGGCAAGCACAATGAGGTTGTATGGCAAAAATGTCAATAACAATAAATTTTGCGACCAAATAAATTCAACAAAATTGCATTGAAGCTGTGGCAACTAACATACTTCTAAAAGAGGTACAAGAAAACAGCAATAACAACACATGTGTACAACAAAAACAAAACAATAACAAGCGCTTCCGTAAACATGACGGCAATCATGCATGACAAGACAAGACAATAATGAAAATGGTTCAGCACCGACATACGCCTAATCGCCTATAAGTAGACAACATTTTGAGGGAGCAGAGTATGATGGGCAGCTGATGCCGAACTAGTCATTGACACTCGTACATATGTATGTATGTATGTAGATCTATTGTACTTCGTGAGCCCCAACATACCGACTTACGGAAGCTCAAAGTTATTCATTCACTGCCGCTACTGAGACAATCTACGCTGCAGCGATGCTTCGTTAGCTTTATGCCGATTTGCAACCTAGGCGGCTTGGCGCCGAGCAACACTAACTCACATATGTACATATACATATAAGTACCCTGCAGAAAAAAAATTATCAATTGCTTTTTTGCGGGATTTCTATAAAATATATAACTTGTAGTTAGCTACAAANTGTTAGTTACATCAAATACAGAGGTAACCACCCTTGACTTGACTTAAAGTTGGCTTATAGTTAGCTACATTTCCTGCAGGGTAGCTTGCCGGTGCATAAATGCCATGCAATAGAAGTGTGGGCATAGGGGAATGATTTGCATTTAAAGTTGCTGTAGAAATGCACTTGTATGTACATTGTACAACTTGCATGCCCCGCCAAAAAACAACGGTTGGCAACTTACATAACCAAACAACGACAATAAGAAACCAACTATGGAAAAACAAAACCAACGCATGATTATATAAGTGGCAGCAACAAGACGACTGGAAAGAGCGTTTACAATCACCTTCCGTCAGCCGCCAGCGTTGTTCTCCACTAACAATCGACAATCGACGATGATCCTACCATGACAAGTAGCTTCACTGTTCCGCTAGCGGATTGACTGCTCGACAGTTGCTTGCTACCCAGTAGAGATTTTATGCATGCGACATCGCTGTTGGTGGTATGAACTTGCTGCTGTGTATACATGCCAGTATAAATGAACCTTCGTTTCCATTGAACACGTGTGGTTTCTCAGAGCGTATGCGTACTCTAACCATACACTTGTACTAATGCTGTATGCATATGGCTGTATTCATGTTTCCAATGCATTAATGGAACAGTATTAAAACATTCTGACAAGATATGTACCCCCTTTAGGGTTGCCAACCGTACTATAATATATAGTATTGTACTATTTTTTAGGTCTGCGTACTATATACTGTTGGGAAAAAATGTAGTATGTAAAAATACTATATTTGTTCAGCTATAAATATAAACAGATTTCAGTAATTTTCAAGAAAGTAATGTTTTAAGATGGATGGCATTTATACTGAAATAATAATGTTAAAAGAAATAAACCTTAAAACAAAGGGTACACAGATAAAAAATGGCAACATTTTTAAAAATACTTAGGGCCAAATTTATAGTGCTTAGTTAACTCAGAATTGGCAGTTTTTAGTAAAAAAATCTGTAGTTAACTGTCGATTCTGAGTTAACTACGCACTGTGAATTTGGCCCTTAGAAAGATTTACCAAATGCCCTAAAAATTATTTCGCTTGTGCTCTCTATTCCTGCAACTTCGGGATTCACAGAAAGAGTTTTTTCTATTAAGATTGTGGAATGGTGAGATGAGAGAAATAAAGCGACTATCTCACTAATAAAAAATGAATTTTTGATTTATATAAATTTAAATATTGATTGCGACAAAGCCTATGATACTTTCAAAGAAATATATTGTTTTTTATAGAGGAAATGCATAAGAAAGAAAAAAGATGTATACTTAAAAAGCATTTTTACTTTTTTTTTAAAAAAATACTATATATACTTGAAGTGTACTATATTTTTTTGAAAAAGTACTATAGCTTTCTTAGAAAATGTTGGCAACCCTAATCCCCATATTTAAATGCTACTTACTGATACATTTTAATATATGGTACATACGGGTACCTACAAAAAAGTAGCATTTACATCTGTAAGCGCATATCCTGCAAAAGCCCGTTAGTGATGAAAATATTATCGCACAACACGTCCGTTCACTAAAATTTTCGTACAAGACTGAAAATATTACAAAAAGTCCACAAGTCCAAGAAATGTACTTAAAATAACAACAATTCGCGACTTCATGAATGCATACAACCGTTTTCTACTGGGTAATTATGCTTCTACTTCCTCTACTCCTCACATAGATTTCAGTGTTGTCTTCCGCATTTTCGGATAAACCGTTGCTGACATGCATGAGCGCGCTTGTGTGTGTATGTGTGTGCATGCGACGTCACCGCGTCGGCGCTTGTTGCTACCCAACAAACACTAAACCAACCATTGAGATAATTTTTATTCTCGAGTAGATAATAACCACGGTATGCGATAAGCAGTTTCTAGTCAAGAACCCGACAAGCGAACAAATAAAAATTTACATAGTTAGTCAGGCGGCCCTTAAGGCTCTACTTCCATATAAACTAAACGATCATCGTCGCGGACTGCATAATAAGGCCAGAATGCTCTCTTTCTTAAGTATAGTTGAGCGTCGAAATAAAGCTAAAAATTTAAGAAACACATTAGTTCACAACTTAGACTAAAGTACTGCTTAAAGACTAATGTTTATGGGGTAAGCTGGTTGTCGTTGTCATTGTTGTCATAAATACAACGAGTTCAAGCAACTGCTAACAAAATATGTGAGAGCTTTACAATAACCAATACAAAAACAACTATCAAGCTTTAACATCAACGAAGAATGACAAGATCAAAAACGAGTTAAAACAACACTGCATCTGATGTCATACATCATCCGCAACAACAACAACAACATACAGCAATAGCATTTTGGTTATAATTTGCATGCATTGGTGCACACTCTTGAGGTCATTGATGCCATCATCCCAGCGCTGTAATGGAAAGATGTGCGGCAAGCGATGCGACGGACGGTGTAAAGATTTAGAAGCAAATGTTAGTTGGTGTTATGCATTTTTTTATACCATATACCTTTTATTTTTGCATAGTAACACGAAATTTTTTTTTAGCCGATTTGGGTTAGAGTAAAAATTTCATCGGCGATATTAAAGACAATCGAAGCAAAAACGTCGTGCTTTGGAATTAAGATATATTTCTTTCTCAGTAGTAAATCCACAAGACATTACCGTCAAAGGCGTGCGATGATAAACCAATGCATTCTAGAAGTGAGAGTGGAATGATACCATTTTTAACGGTTCCATGTACACTTTTGGGCTAAAATAGTTTTTCGCTGGGTTAGTAAGACTGTTGTCAATTAAATTAAGTTTATTTATGAACATATGAGTAGTCCACTTGCAAAGTGTGCTATGTAAAATTTTTTAGATTTTTAGTTGACGTTGGTAAGGTAATGAGAACTTCTGCTTATAGGACTCCAACCGTTTCTTGGATTGTTTGCAACATCAGTTGAACCGCACAAATAAATAAATGGGTCTATACCGAGCATGAAAATATGTATATGACTATATAACAAAACAACTGTTCGAGATTCAAGGACAAGTCAATCGAACATTATACCTTTTATAACCACATTTGTAACTTAGATTTTTCAGCGGATAGCGTCTGCCCTCGTGTCTTCCACTTTCTGCAACCCTTCGCTTTGTAAAAAACTGAAGAAAGTTCAATAAGCTAACGCGGAGGTCTGCCCTTTGGCTCAATGAATGAACGAATGCGTGCTGGAGCTTGACTCCCACAGAAAAAGAAAACATCTGAAGGTTTGGCATTGCCTGATAAAGGACGTTTCCCCTTTTTTACTGGTTGTTGCGCACAAAAAGGGATACATTTATAGGTTAAGTTTTAACTCGCCGTTTTTTTTTTTTTACATAGTAGTATTTGGATTAACGTACTAGAAAAGTCTCTATATTCCAAGCAAAGAGTTGCTTAGTTAGAATTTGTGCATTTGAGGCAATAATTTTAACGAGAGGAAGAATGCTCAACTGTAGTCCTAGCCACTTCCTGAAAAATGTGCAATACTTATGAATCGAAATATAAATATTTAAATATTTCCTTTTAGAACTCATTCAAAGTTGGTATTTGCAGCGCAAAACTATATTCATACAAGTACAATTAAAGTCATCCCCCTTTGATGACCTTAGCGGCATCGTTATCGCGAATTACCGTTGCAGTTGAGTATTGCATAAAAAAAAACTTGCGACAACTGTGTATAAATATTTATTAGCCATACAAAAGCAGACATTTATTTCAGTTCACCGGCGTAATTGAATGGATGTCATCGTCGATGACAGTGCGGTTTCCAATTCGTTGCCATGTTCCGCTTACCTTTCGCACGAACACGTTTAGTTCCACTACGGTTGCTTCCGATTGGTAGCAATTCAGTAATACATACATACATACATACTACATACGACTAACCCCATATCGGTTGCTTAGTTCACAGCAGCTCATCAATGTCATTCGACATTCTCACATACATACAAGTATGTATCCGCTTTCTCAAACCTACATGGCTGATATCAAAATATAGACGCGATTTGTTTGCTTAGTTCAAATGGACTCGACATTGACATCTGAATCCAAGTTGGAATCTAAAATAGCAACCAGCTGCAAATCCGCCTCGCGCATTTCTCAACCTCATTCCGAATCTTGCAATTGTGTGATGTAATTTCTCTTATTGTTGTTATCGTCGTCATTTTACTTCTATTGTATATGCTGTCAACTAAGCCGACTTACCACAGAAATATATGTACATACACTCATGCATGCACTTGCATGGAGCGGCCGTCACGTGGATGACGCGCTACACCTGCTTTGGGTCCCAAGGTCTGCAGTTCCTGTTTGAGTTGTTGTCGATTTTTTTTTTTTTTTCTATGGCTTAGGCGGTGTGGGAGTACAACAATTCATCGAATGTGTTTATGTCCGTACAGGTATGTACAACAAGTGTATCCATGCCACTGCATGCCACCACGACCAAACGCAAGTGCAACATGACTTGAATTGAGAATCGAGGCGCCGCACGGTTGCGAACGTGTTGGCCATGCATTTGATTGTTTTCATGGACTTCAGCGTACATATGAATAGTGTGTAGCATTGTGAGTTTAACCGAGTAGCTGCGATTGCGCAGCCATCCATGCTTGTGTGGCATGACAATGTGACACGCGTGGATTTGTATAAATGAGCTTAGATAGATTGTGTTTTGAAGTTGCTGATAAGTACACTTTTGAACATTTCAAAAGCGGTGGTGCTTTTGAACTCGCGCGGACGTTAGATATTGAAGTAGTAATCTTAAAGAACGTCAAACGGATTCGAAACAAAAAACTTCAAAGTCCTCATCTACGAAGGCCCACCGAGTTTGTGGACGCGAAAATTAAGGCATCGATCGAGGTAACACATTCGAAAGTTTTCCAAAAAGATAAGTATTTACTTCCTCTTAAAGAAGCCTGGATACGAAAACAAGCTGGATACTTGGATTCCACATCAACAAGGCGATATGCTGCTGAAACACGATCCTTTTTTGAAAAAAACTGAAATCTGGTGTTCTTTATAAGATTGTAGAACGCAGAGGGTATTGGATCAGGCGTGACTATTCGCTTCAAAAGCAAAAATTCAGTGGCTGTATTGTTTTTTTAGCTCCTCACTATGACCAATTAATTAGAAAAATCTTTTTAGCTAAACATGTTCTACATATTAAGCAATCTATCTATCATCCATAAACCTCCAGAATTGGTTAATCCTAAATTTGTCTACAGTCGCGACAACGTAACATTGCACACACCTTTGCAGAGTTATGGAGCTGGAATGGGACCTGCTACTACACCTATAATGATCGCTTGATCTTGCACCTTTAGACATCTACTCCTTTTGCTCTCTTCGAAGCTCCTTGGTTGCAGGTAGGGTTTTCGTCAGTAAAGAGTGGTCGTTCGACGAACGGGCTTACCAAAAGTTAGCAAAGGTCATCGAATGAAGCAAATAATATGTAATTTACTGATCTTAGCTTCTTCATGTATAGGGTGATCCATCTAGAACTTTTTTTAATTTGAAGTAAAACACTTTAAATAGAACTGCATGCATTACAAGAAAGAACATTCTTTTACATTTCATTCAAATGTTTACCACGACAACGCTGTAGGTGGTCCATTCACTAAAATTACGCAAGTTATGTTGTCTTCCAGGTTTTGAATCATAGCTGGCTTACCGACGAAGACTTTTGGTACCACACGATAACTTGCTGAAATCAAATGTTGCCGACGTCACGGGCTTAAATTTCAGACAACAAAAAGGTCGTTGCAAAGGTGCGGTAGCGTTCGTTATTGACGGTTATGTTCCGTCTGCGGCCAACAGAGAATGTTCTTTCGGCTAATAATAAAGATGCCGACGTCTAGGTCTGTTTTTAATATTATATTTAAAATTAGAGAACAGGTCTAGATTTATTACCGGATACATAAATAAATGGCTGAAAAACATACCAAAAAACGCGATGACTTTTAATCCACGCCATGGTAAATGAACTCTAAAAATAGGTTCTCTCTAAACCCAGCACAATAGCCTCCATTAGTTAAACGATTATTTAGTTTTCATTTCCTTTTATTTCTTTGAATCTCTCTCCATTTCATTAAATTTTACTTGATTTATCTTTATTTTATAGTATTTTGTTTTTGTTTTTGTTTTATTTTGATTTAATTTATTTTAATATCTTTATTGAGTTTTGTACCACGATTGTTTATTAGGAAAAATTGAAAAAGCAACAAAGTCTAAGCGGTAGAAGTTATAGCACTATTTCGGAGATCACCACATCTCCTCATCAGACTTCTTTTTT
>NW_016161442.1:0-13313 GCF_001687245.7 Rhagoletis zephyria | reverse complement strand
AGATGTGGTGATCTCCGAAATAGTGCTATAACTTCTACCGCTTAGACTTTGTTGCTTTTTCAATTTTTCCTAATAAACAATCGTGGTACAAAACTCAATAAAAATATTAAAAATAAAATGTTAACAAGCCACAATAACATTGACAAATACTTAATTTATTTTATTTCATATTATTTCGTTTAGTTTTGTTATTATACTTTAATTTAAATTTTACAATTTTTTTATTTATTTTTTTATTATTTATGTTATTATATCTTGTTTTATTTTTTTGCCATTTTATTTAATTTTGTTTTTTTTTTACTTTAGTTTTGTTTAGTTAAATTTTTTGTTATTTTATTTTATTTTATTTTATTTTATTTTATTTTATTTTTATAATTTAATTTAATATAATTTTATTTAAATTTAATTTATTTAATTTAATTTAATTTTATTTGATTTTAATATATTTTATTTTGTTTTATCATATTTTTTAATATTTCATAATTTTGTTAGACTTTCTTATTTTATATATTTATTTTAATTAATGTGATTCACTCTTTGTTTTTATTTTATTTTTTATTTATTTTATTCCTTTTTTGTTTTTATTTTATTTAAGCGTTTCATTCTCATATTATTGAAAAATATATGTAGGTACTATATCTGCAAAGGTACATAGTATGTATGTATGTACCACGGCAAAGCCATTAAATATATAGGCATACGTATTTTACCCATTATCAATCAATATTTGTGATATTTGCTTACTGTTTTATTAAACCTTTTACTATTGCAAAAGCTTTCATAATAAATAAGTTATATTTTCAATAAATTTATTCATCCAAAATTTCCCCCAAAAGGAACAAAAGTTTATATACCCCAAAATTTATTAGAGCAGTGTTCAAAAAAGAAACGACTCACTGTCATACGATTGAAAGCCAACTACATCCCTCATTTTCCAGTATCATTTGCATAGCGCCCATCTCTATTTGAGTCTATGATAACTGTGTCACAAATGCATGTGTCTAAATCATCAGAAAAAGCAATTTTCTAAAAAGCCTGTCCATTTTAAAACAAAATTCCGAACAAAGATTTTACTTTTTCGTACGCTTTTCTTGAAATATATTACTTTTATCCAACAGCGCACATCTGCTGGTGGACGCCTTCCACTACTCACACTTTGCTTTTGTTCCCATATATGTATTGGTCTCGCTGTCTTTCCACATTTTGCAAGGGTGTACTCCCTTGGCTCTGTATATGAGTAGCGAAACTTCTGCGCAGTCAAGTTAAATGAAATTGAAGCAAATTGCATTTACACACAGGACAATTTCGGAACAATTGAAGCAATTTGACAACCTGCATCACCAGCGGATAGTATGGGCAGCATTGCCCATTGTTGCAAAGATTAAATGCGCTGCACCTACTCTTACTTTATGCCCCGCTTAACTCCCCACATTCTTTCTAGTGTAGAATTTTTCTTGGCAACTATTTTCCTCATTCTATGTATGTTTGTATGTACTGCTGCCAGTTCAAACTCTTGCCTCAAAATTTAGCAGGTAATTCAATATATGACAAGACTCTTCCTGCGTTGCACTCCTCTCCTCAGCGGCATCTCGTCACGGCAATATGTGAACGGCATGCAGTTGGTAGTTGCGCCAAAAGTTGCTATGCGACAGCTGCTAGCTGGTTTTGCGTTTGCCGACTGTTATATGAGGTGAGCTTGAGCACTGCCACCGACAACGAAAACGACAGCCTACACTCGACAGCCAACAGTCATACCATGGCAATATGCTGTGACATTTTTTGACAATTCGGCATCTTCCTCCGCCTTCCCAACTCGGACCTGCACGGAATGCTCTTTAGATCATATTTGTGCGGTGTGTACGTATGTACATACATATGTATATGTACCTACATATAAATGTATGTATATATGTATGTATGTACATAAGCGTAGCAGCAGCCCACGTGGCCTTTGAGATTGTGTATCGAACTTGTGTAGTACCATACAGTTTGAATACCAAGTAGTTGCCATTGCAACATGATGCCAGTTGTTGATTCTGATATTAGCCATTTATACATATACAATATACTAGAAACAGGCACTAGACCGTCGGATTAAACATACATACATACATATTGGAGCCTTAAATGCTTGACGACTGTCGCTTGTCACATTCTATTCTTCTATCGTTGCGTCAGTCAGCCTATGTAGTCGTTCGGCCCTTGAAGGCATGTGTCTTGTTAGCTTGACTCTGCAAGTTAGTTTAAATTTGAGTCGAATCACTTGATTCTCAATGGGCTTGCTGTTGAAGTACTTAAAACGTACAAGTGACTACCAAAATTGGCCGTTTGATTAACAGGCAACAAAAAATAGGGAAGTAAGAAAATATTTGTTTGCGAATCACTGCTAGTTAATATAACTGAATTGTGGTATCATGAGAAATTGATTCTCTCTTTCTACGCATTGATGAGTTTTGGATATGGCTTAGTGGTTTTATTTATAAGGCACGAGGCATTATTGAGAATTTTGTATTTATTTTATTTTTGTGGAAGTTTTTTTGTGACTCTTTTCTAGTTTGATTGAATTTATATTTACTCGAGTAGTTTGGGGTACTTTCATCTAAAATGTACAAAACACGTTAAAGGATTTCCGACTATTTTGGTAGAGAAAATATGAAAGTAAGTTCATATATTCCTGCGAGATAAGTGATTTAGCAAGTATCCATAATTAGGAAAGCACGCTTGTCATACAAGACGAAAAACCCCACTGATGCGAATGACGCGAATGACACAGTGCATCCCGGCAAATAGGTGGAGGGGGAGAAGAACTTCTTCTGACCAACTTCGGGTCGGAAATAAATTGGATGGATGAACAGAACAACTGTCATACATTCAATTGTATTCTGCCTGACGAAAATTTATTATTTATCTTATAAATGGATGACAGACCATTCTGTTTGAGAAACCCCATGTAACAAGTCATACAGGAGCCCTGGGGGTTTAAACAATGTGAAGCAATATCCCACGGTATGACAAGGATCTTCCTCAACCGCTTTGGGACCGAAAGAGTTCTGTTGTCTCATTTGGTCCTCTTCGAGAGCCATAATTACTGACTTCGTACTTGGAAGCGGTGGGGCTTTTCGGCTAGCCTTTCAAGGCTAACCTCTGGGCACCTGACTGGTCACAACCGACTACGATTTAACATGCACGTTCTTAAGACATTCGGGTCTACGCAGACGGAATGACTCAGATTTATATTTGGAGAAAGACTGTCACTCCAGCCTCATTCCCAAAAAACTCTGGAGATATTTTAGGCAATTACAACAACAGCATTTCGCATGCGCCGAATATGTGTGATCACAACATCAAAATACTCTGCCTTGAAGACGATGATATTTCAGAACACATCTTCTGTTATTCCATTTTAAAGCTGCAATGTCGAAATGTACAAAGGGGACCAAGAGTTCGCCCATCAAAGCCGTTTTAGGATGCATAAGTGAACCCGAATGGGTTTGAACTTCTTCTTTAATGTGGTTTTTTCCTTGCATTTCTGGGAAGAACGCAATGGGAATCTAACATTTTGCGCTAGAAAATAAAACTGCGTTAAAAGGGGGTACAAGAAGCAAATTCGTTTCTCGAAAAAGGCTTCTTTAAATATTACTGCGGTGGTATTGATATCTGCAATGAACCAGAAAAGTTAATGAAGGCCCTTAAAACTGACAAACCAAAAAACTGGCTTCATTCAAAGGGTCTGATGTTACTTCAACGAGATAAGAAACGAAACTCTTTCAGTTCTTCTTGTTGCGGAAATTAGGAGATAATTGCATATCGCGCTTAATGGTTCATTTTGAATCTTTTGACAGTTTCCAATCCCCTGGCTCAGTGGGAATGCTGCACATTGAAGGTACTTTTGTAGCGGTCTTGAAAAATATCTTCACTCCATCGCTTACTTACTGAAATTATGCAGGCTAGCTAAGAAGGTTGGACGCCTTTACCTACCCTTAAAGAAATCATTCTTCACATATCTTTCAATTTAAAATATTTAGGTGTAATCATATAAAATGTATAAAATAAATGTTTAGTAGCCGCAACAGCATTCCGAAAGTGTAAATATGTACATATTAGGTAACATGTAGGGTCTGTTACATAGAGGAGTCTTTAAGCATAGACATACGGAAGCATTGATCCGAATCAATTCGAGACTTTGTTATTATCTCGGGGATTAACTGCAGTTTGTTTGATTTATATTATAGACTAGCCAATGCCCGCTTACTTCGCGGCGCCTAATAAGAGCTTTTGCGTTAGCCAATGCAAAAGAGCGTTTAAAAACAAAATAAGTCTGTAAAGTCAAAGTTTTTGATTTAAGTTGAAACCACTAAGGCGCAGTATCCTCCTCACACATNAAAACCAAGAACACCATTGGAAAGTTAATTTTTTGTAGATGAGGAGAGTTTTTATAGTTTTCAAATTGATTGAAAATTACAGCCAAAATCGTTGTATACAAATTTTCGTATTTGGGTATGGTTTTTGTTGCACCCAGTTCAATTTGAGCTGTTTACGCATTTTGTTTTACTTCGTATTTGAAATAAAACTTTGAAATAAAGATAAATATGAAGATGAAGAAATAACTGATAACGATGAAGACAAAAAAGAGAAGGCAAAAGTGAAGATAAAGACGAAAATGGAGATATCGAAATTTGCCAAGTTAAAGAAATTTATCAAGCTATCGATATTTATTGAATTATCAGTAATTTATCGAGTTATCGTAATGCGTTGAGTTCCTTCAACTTACAGATATATCGGTATCTAATTCTATTTAATTTGGTCGATTTATCGAATCGAAGTTTATGGAATTTTTAAAATACATATATCAATTTATCGAAATTTCAAGATTATATAAATTTATCGAGTTATCACTGCTTAAAGAATATTGTCGTGTTAACAGATTTTAACAAGTCATCGAAACTTTTCGATAGCTTTCGAAAAATATGGTGCTGTCAAAATTAAAAATTTATAAAGGTATCCAAAGATATATACATTTTTGAGTTATCGAAATTTATCGAGCTCTCGAATTTCACAGTTATCGAAATGAGTCGGGTTATCGAATTTTGTGGAGTTATCGGATTTTATTATTTTTGAAATTCATAGAATTATCGATATATATCGAATGATTGAAATTTATCGATAAACTGGAATGTATCGGGTCAATTCCAAGTACTGCCGGTGTAGAAATTTTAGTCTCGTTTTAGATCGAAATCAGAAGATTTTCCGGCAAGTTGCTTTGGAATTTATAAATTTAGCTACGTGTTTAATTAGAACACCTCTCCAAGGCTCATAAAAGCTAGAAAAAATGTCGGTTTTCGACAGTAACTGGAACTCTAGTATTACTTTATTTTCTTTTGTTTTATTTTGTTTCACATTATTTATTTTACTATTGGTTAATCAAAATTTGGTTATTTAAATTTAAATTTAGTTTAATTTTAACGTTATCTAATTCAATATAAATTTTTATTCAAAGTTAGTTTTTTATTTGAATTTAATTAAAATTTTTAGAGTATAATTTTAATAAAAAAGTCAGAAACAATTATAATTACATAAAAATAAAAGTGATAGTTTAATGAATTGAAAAAATTAAATGCAAATTCTACTGATAGTGGGACTCGAAGCCGGGAACTCGCTGGTATTGGTAGCTATGGAAATGCAAAAATGCCTCGTAACCGCGTAAACCTCGTAAATAACTAGATTTTCCAAACAAAATTAAGTAAGTTTACATGGTTACGAGGCATTTAGGCATTTTGATGAATTGCCCTAATATTTTTTAGTTCAATTTTAATATCGGTCTCCGAATATCGGAATTATATGTGAGATCTATTGAAATCGAACAGAAAACGATTGAATGCCATTAAATATTTAACTTAAATTAAAATGAGCATACATATTTTTTGAACCGAGTTCGCTTAGAGCACGCAGTTCAAATCACTTGAGCTCCACTGAATCCAAAGCAACTTGAAAACTCAATTCAATTGAATTGAATTCACTTCCAATTGTGTACGCAATAAGTAATCTCATTGCCTGTTTTACGCTTCGACAAGCTTCGCTTACCCACTGACGTCCGTCCGCCCGTACGTCTGCCCATTTGTTTGTGCGTCTCCACCCATTCCCACTTTGCATGTTCTCTCCGTTTGTCCACTGCGGCTGCGGCTCCTACTGCTGCTGCCTCACTGTCTAGTTGGTGTTGACTACCTACCTCCCTTGCAGCTAGCTCATCTTCCACCAACTCCGCCATTGAAGTGTTACTTAGTCGTCGACGTCGATCGCATTGCAATAAGAAGATTTACATTTCATTGCTATTGAAATGATTTTGCATCGATGCCAAAGCCACTGCAAAATGTGCATTCAAAAAATATGTAGATACGACTGCATGCGCAGTGGTAAAAAGTGCCAACAAAGAAAACATTAAATAGCACAAAACAGCTAGCAAGCTAGAACACAAAATGCCGCACAGCAGACTCTTCAGTCGCGCTCAGGTGGCTTCAGTCTTTTGCGCCGACGCGTATTCCCCTAAACCCATAGCTCAAACATTTACTTATCTACTTTTCATTTATTTATTTTTCGATATTTTCCCGCCAATTGCACTTTAGTGCTTTTGTGCTGTTGTTATACGTAACAGTGTTGCCAACTTGTCGGATTTCGCCCATAATTTGGGATTTTCGTAGCTATGTAGTTTTATGCTTTTGTGGCATAATTATATTTGAAAACAAAAACTTTTAGCTTGTGACGGGTGGGACAGTATTTGAATTTCATATTAAAGCCGTTTGAAACTTGCATTACACCAAATTGGTTGGGGCTATAAAACTGCATACCCAAAAATGTTTTAAAGATTTACACCCAAATTCATCAAAAGTAAAGAAAATTTTAACTGCTTCATAAATCAAAAATTTGTATGAAAATGTCACTCTGTAAAGCTTTTTAAACCTATTTTATTATTTATGAATAAGGCT
This sequence comes from Rhagoletis zephyria, assembly GCF_001687245.7. NCBI lineage: Eukaryota > Metazoa > Arthropoda > Insecta > Diptera > Tephritidae > Rhagoletis > Rhagoletis zephyria. The sequence continues at coordinate 6,333 of NW_016161442.1, read as the reverse complement.
GTTAGATTAAAAAATACTGAAATTTTTACAAAAGTTTGTTGAGTTTTCCTAAATTTTGTATAAAGTGATACGATTTTGGTTAAACTTTCAGTGGAATTTTTATAGAAGACCACCAAAAAAATTAGCTCGAAAAACATTAGGAATTAAAAAAAAAATCAACACGTGGTCATTTGTTTGACTGACTGTATATATTGTTCTTAAAAAGCGTGTTCTAATATTTAATATTCATAAATGGGATTTTCGAATTCTAAAATGGGATAAACAGGCAATTTTTCAATGGAGAATGGGAATTTCGTAGCTTTGGAGTAGGCAACACTGATTCGCAATAAGCTCATTCGCTATTATAAGTTTCAATTGAACATTGTTTTGACTTTTGCTTTTCCATTTTTTTCGTTGCTCTTTGTCTTTAGTGTTGGTTTTGTTTATTTTAGTGTTATTTTTTGCAGTTTGTTTCTAAGCTGTTAACCTTCTTGTTTTCGGTAGTCGTTTATCTAAGTATTCTTACAAGTGTTATCTCATTTTATGGCCAACGACGAGTCGTAAAGTTGTCCGCTGCTACATTTACACTTCCTTCTCTACATCATAACCATAGCTCTTCTCTACTTTGCATTCTTTGCAATTGTTTATTCTTCTATATAGTATTTGTTGGAGGCAAAGTCATTTGGTGTTTTATGTTACAATGTGATTAATTTTTGTTTGCTTGTATCTTCTTTGTATCGTAGCTTTGGATGGATTAGCAGGAAAAAAACTCTTTTTGATTTAAAATTACTTCACTGCAACTTTGAACATCAGGTCAAACAAAAGTTCACTCAGCCGCGCTGCATCGATTGGTAACGGAGAAGGGAAGGAAGCTAAGAAAAAAATGCCGTTAAGCCTTTTCTTTTTCAAATTTCTTGAAAAGCTTAGAATAGTCATGGACCTCAGACTGCTATTTTAAACCATTTTAAAGTCACTTTTGACAGCCTTATCACGTTCTTCATGCAAACTGTAAAGTACAGGGGCAAGCTCCCAGCGCTAGCTTGGATATGTTTCACTCATAGACGATGAGTCATCCCCGAGCCTCCTTAACTGGATAATGTACAAAATTATGTAATAAACATGCCTCTCCGGAAAATAAACTGACTCTAATTATTTAGGGTAATGGTAAGTCCAACTACTTCATACCAATGTTGGAAAAGATGGTACAACTGTACATTTTTCAACACTTTTACGATTTGAAGGTACACTCGTTACAAACACGACATTGGGGTGTGCGTCTTCAGTTTGTTACACAATGGGAGGGACCTACAGTTTTACGCCGCTTCCGAATGGCAATGGATGTTAGTGAGAAGCTTTTTTATGACTAAAAGACACTTGGAGGCTTGCCATTGCCTGCCGAGGGGCGGGCGCTCGGACCAGGGAACCAAGCCAGTTCCTGCGCCACTCTAACCACGCAACCACAGCGGTCGTCGATTAGTTCGAAGAAAATATGAAAGGTCCACACATAGAAGTTCCCAGCAAGAGACGAAATAATGGCGTATTTTTTTTTTTGTATTTTGGGTGTGAGTTCACAATGGCACCGGAAAATAAATCATCTGTATGTACTGCTATTGTATGTGCCTCATTTATAATCAGGGTCATATTTTAAAAAGAACGATTTTAAAACAATATTTTTCTGCATATGCTGTAAAGGTGTTATTTTTCCGGGCATTGGTAGGAGTTGTGTCGAGTAATCAAAGAAATTTTATGTAAGTGATTTTGTAGTACTAACTTCATCGTAAATCATTCATTTATCGCTTTTGCATAGTCACCAACTTAAGAGCTGCCGAAATGTTATTTTGCAATGGATCTCAGAATAAAAAGTATGTTTATAATTACAAAATGTAGCAAACTGCTTCTAGGGAAAAGGTGCGAAAGAATATGGCAGCGTCATCATTGCAGTATTATATTCCAATATTTTTACCTAAGGCATTACTGTCAAAAATTTTACGGTAGACATACATACGTAAGTATTTATGTATATATCTGATATAATGAACTTCACGAAAATATTCGTAACAGTCCGCACAATAACTTATTAAGTGAACCTTCGAATGACGGCATTTATTCAATTAATAGCAGGAGTAGTATATAAATAGGCGGATATTTATCCGCGCGGAATTTGATAGACTCTTTTGCCACATTCATAAGTACTGTACATATATGTGGGTATGTTCATATATGTATTTGGAATTGGGCAAATGCTTGCCACTTATGCATATCGTATTTGACTACTTTTTTATGAGCTCACAAATCGAGTTGAAAATCACTTACCGGCTGGCGTTAATGCGCAAGTGTCTGAGCAACAATCAGTGGTGGCAACGGCAGCTGTATATACACTTCCATACATACCTGCATGCGTGTACATAACAGAAAAAAATTGCATGGAAATTAACCGCATGAGTGGTATTATACATTTAATGCCATTGTAAGTAGTTTTAATGTTTGTAAGCTTTAATGTTCTTGGTGCTGCTGCTGGTGGCACTTTATTGTTTCACACGCTGCTGTTGGTGTGCTGCGCTAAATGTTACCAGATGTACAGTTTTAACTGTAAACTACAGTTTTTTTAGACAAGCTTACAGCTGTTTAAATTATCTGCTAGAAGAGATGCGCAAAACACGCGATTTACAACGTGAAATGGGGTGTCACACTTTTTACCGCGTGTCCGTGAGCGGTTTCGAGAGAAAATCACGTAACCTCCGTGATCGTGCCTAACCGGATTTTTTGCTGGCGTGAACTGGAGCTAGTGAGATTTTCCCGTCAATCACATAATTTTCACATAAGTAAGTACATATGTTATGTATTTTTAACCAAAATAAAATTGTAAACTTTCTGTTTGGCTTTCAACTAAATATTTGGTGGCAACATTTATCTGGAAAGTTACCCTATAGCGGTGATGGGCACCGCCTTTCCCGCGGGCAAAGCTCTTTTAAGCTTTCTATACATTTTTTATATTCGCGTGCTGAGTAAAAGCTCTCTCTGCCCATCACTGATCCACAGGTACGGTGACCAACTTTACTTATTGAAATAAATAAAATAAAATAAGTACTGCCCTCTGCCTGAGAAACTTTTCTGTAAAAAAGTTTTCTGTTCTTACAACAAGACTGTGATTCAACCCCTAGCTCCTTTAAGACAGTAAATCAACGCAGAATGGTTCAAAATGATTTGGCTACGCGATGTACAAAGAATGTAGTCTAGCTTCACGGGCAGAGAGATATTCCCATAGACAGAATTTCGAGTGAGCCGGCAAGGAAATGAACTAATTCTTAGTCATTAAAATTTGTGCAAGATACTGGCAAGCAAACTGTTTTAAAATGAACTATGGCTTGGATCAGTTTTCATTGAACCAGACAATGACAGGTGGGCTGATTTTTTCATTAAGTGCTAAGTGGGGATAGTATATGGAGAGCATAAAGTCTGTCCCTCTTATGACTGCTACCGCAGTTGCAGGAACATCCTCTGCCATTGCCGCGCCAGCGTATTCTGGAACACATTTTTACGATTTACCAGCAGCACGGGCATACTGAGTGAAGTGACTCATAGAGAGTTACTGTTTTCGTACGTCGAGAGAGGACTTAACTCCTGAATTGCATACTTAGCCCAAAGTAGCACTTGTTGGCAAGAGTGACTCTGCGTTGGGCTTCCATGTTGACATTGTTATCGTTGTTAATGCTGGCTCCGAAGTAAACGAAATTCTCCACTTTCTTGAAATTATAATTGTCAGCAGTAACGTGGGTGCCAAGGCGCGAATGTGCCGACTGTTTGTTTGATGATAGGAGATGGAGACACTTCGTCTTGTTCTTGCTGACCACCAGACCCATTTGCTTTGCTTCCATATCCAACTTGGGACAGGCAGAACAGATTTCGGGGTTTTTGTTACCGATGCTGTCGATGGCATCGGCATAAGCCAGAAATTGCACGCTCTTGTAGTAAATTGTTCCTGAGCGGTTGGGAAACTTGGTGGATCTTTTTATGAGTCACACTGGGACTTCTGGCAGAAGAGCAACTACCTCTATTTCCTATGGATAGTGGCAGTCAACGTAACTTAAGCTAACCTATGGCGAATCCCTGCCGCGAAGTAGTGAACGTAGAACAAAATCTGTGTGTTCTTTTTTCATATTATTCATTAAATAAGCATAGTGAATGCAGGCGCCCAGAAAAGTTAAATGGCAAGCTTTTTGTGTATTCTGTGATTTTTTATCATAGTTTGTATATATCAGGCTGTAATACAAGCACACATATGTGAAATGAATTTATGTATGATATCGTATCAAAAAAAAAAATACTTTCCAAGATCTAGTTTTGAAAAAAATGTAAAATTGAATTTTGGAGTAATAAATAAAGGCAAAGGGCAGCACTTTGAGAAACAGAAATGTCTTCTGAAGTAAAGTACGGATGGTCACTGTATCTATAGGCTATTTTGTACGTTAGTTTTCAAGATAAAAGAGAAGGATGCAGTAGTAGCGTTTCCTTATTTATTATTCCAGTCGCCATAAAAAATGTGGAGAGAATATTTTCCCAAATCAATTAGAATAAAACAAACTGAAAATTCGAGCATTGTCTTGTATTTTAACTAACTTAAAAATGTTTCAGGAGATAACATCATTTGAGGAATCGAATCAAATGCTCAAAAAATTATCAAAGCAACTTACCAAAAATTAGTTCTGTTCTGTTTAGTAAATCACAATTTTTCTTAAAATTTTCGTTTTCGAAGGTAAAATTTTTTGTCGAAAACCAGTTTTTCCGAAAATTAAAAAAAAAATCTGACAACACTGGTACTTAGCCATATAGTTATGTATGAAGTGGTATACGCCAAAGGCCGCGAGTAGCCTTGCCACTGCAGTGCGTCGATTGACCAACCGACCTGTTGATGACACACGGACTTTAAAAAGCGGTTACATATATATGTATGTATGTACATATCTACATTAGCGTGGGGCGAAAATCCGCCTTTTTTTAGAATTTTGATTGGTAATAGCAAAAATATGCTTCACCATGCTCATAAAACAATCTGTGAAAGATGAAAATTTTTAGTCAATATCTTAGGCTCGCCCAAGTCTATCAAAGGTCAAGGTGCTCAAAATATAAAAATTAATAAATACATTCTTAATGCATTTTTTGTACTAAACTTGCAAGTATCTTCAAAAGTAATAGCCCTACATAACTTGGTACTTTTTGTAGAGAATCGAAATAAGCTAAGACAACTTTTTTTTCAGCACTTGAACTTTGATGGACTTTTGCGAGCCTAAGATATTGACCAAAAATTGTCATCTTTAACACAGATTATTTTTAGAGCATAAAAGCGGACTTTCGGCCCACGCTAATGTACATACATATGTAAGTATAAATTTTTTAAGTATTTTTATAAAATTACATATGTATATATATACTATGTACATACTTAAATACATAAATGTAGTCGCATACATTGTTAAAGGACTAACCGCTGCTCAAAAGCGCTTGCGTGTGGCCATTGTGCTGGCTTGTCGCTGCGGCATGAGTTGACAATTTTTTATTTTTCCTTCAGATAAGTTTTTCATGAGTTGCTTTTGTATACATACATATGTACATAGATACATATTTATATTTCATTAATGAAACTGCTACGCCAATTTATATGTTTTTGAGAATACGCTGAAAATTACATAAAGTTCGTTGGTGCTTTCAAAAACACTCAAGGGATTATCCGCTGGCAGTAGGTGTTCAGTAAACCACTTTTAATATAGTGTAAATAATTTAGAGAGAGAATTTATTTATTTTTGTTCTTTTCACCTGGCTTTTATTAGCTTGGAATGCAACCAGGAATGCCGCTTTCAAATTTTTTCCTTGCCAAGATTTTTACAATGCTTTAAAAATATTTACCAAAAGTTACGAAAGCTTATCAAATTTAATTTAAAAATATCAGGGTAAAGAGAACATCACCTTGTGGAGTGCTCCTATTGACACTGAGTGCAGAGGCTCCGCCCGTCCGCCGCGACAGTTATGTGACGAAGCAAGCTGTAGATAAGCCTTATTAGGTTGGTTTCAACCCCCAGATTATGAATGTCCTTGACTATTGCCTCTGCAGTGACATTGTTGAAGGCCCCTCGATATCAAAGAAGGCCCCCACTGCATAATCTGCATGCGTGACGGCTTCCTCTGACCACTTTACCAATGTGTGTAGGGCGGTATTCACCGCCCTTTTCTCGTAATAAGCATATTGAGCTCTTGAAATACAGTCACGAGGAATAGCGTTTCTTATGTACAGGTCTATCAGTCTCTATAGCTACGGTGACCATAAATATGGATTCCAAATGAAGGACAATTTTTCAAAAA
>NW_016161441.1:0-51438 GCF_001687245.7 Rhagoletis zephyria | reverse complement strand
AAGCGGCATTTATTAAGAAGGAAAATTAAAAAGTCGGCTGTCTATGCTTATGCACAAATGCATATACATATGTACATACATCCATCCATATACAATGTATAATATACATATGCATGCCGACATACTTACATTTGTACATATGTATTATATTGACGTTTATGTGTTTTCTACATTTATACATACATATATAGGTATGTATCTACATACATATGTACATGAAAATATAGCCAGCTGGAGCTCTTCAATAAAACGAGGGTACCATTTGTTAATATACTTTTAATAAGCAAAATAAAAATATGTAAAAAGAAGTAAAAATCGCTTAGGCGGTTACTGCGCCAATCAAGAAGAAAAAAGAAGTAAAACTCAGCTCGGAGTAGGTACAGATTTATCTGCGCATGGCTATTAAGGATAGATTGGCGGCCACCAATTGCCTACTACGATTTAATATTGTACCTACTTAATTATGTCTTTATAGATATACATTTTATGAATTCACATTTTTGGAGCATTAGGAGGCTGATTGAGGTTTAAATAAAATTGCCAATTTACGCATATAAATATGCCAAAAAAATAAAAAATTGCAAATGGTTCGCATTCCATTTGTTGTGGGGGTTGTGGTTGGTTATGTGGTGGCCACAGAATTAGGGAAACAAATTCTTTGAAAGTTTTGACCATTTAGTTTTTCATTATTTGTGTTTTATTTACCTATTCTTGTAGCAAAATATAAACTGTACCACAACGAATATAATGTAACTCAAAGTTTCAAACCTTGTACAAGGTTTATAAAAATTCGTCGAATCTCAAATTTTTAATCAGAATTTTTAGAAAAAACTTAGATATGAGCCATTCTTTTTTAAGTCGAGTGGATTTCGTAAAAAAAAATTTTGTCATGGCTCCGATTCGCTTCAAAGTTTTTTTGGGTTCCATACAGGAAATAAGCTAACACATGTTCGAGGATTTTTTTTTTATCCTTGTATAATTCTCTATAAAAAAAGTAGGTGAAAAAATGAGGGGTTTTCAAGAAGTATTTTTAAAATTTTATTTTTTTTGTATAACGAGATGGTTTATTTTGGGAGAATCAATAATTTTTTGTAATTTTTTTTTCGAAAACTTATGATAAGATGTTGGTTAAACAAATGTGAAAAAAGTGAAAATTTATTGTGGATTCCTATGGAATACCTATCCAGAAAAAATATTTGTGTGGCAAGATTTTTCTGTAAGGTGACAAACTCCGAGAAATGGGCGTGGCAATTGCAGGACTAAAGTTAGCAAAATCAGATTTTATTGCGGGTTTCGGCAGAATATCGCTTCGTTAACAATATTTGTTCCGAAAAAAAGAATTTAAAAAAAAAAATTCCTCTAACACGTGTTAGCTTATTTCATGTATAGAACCCATAAAAAAAAATTTGAAGCCAATCAAAAAATAATAAAATTGAATAGACTACAAAACTGCATACTCGATTTTTTTCTAGAAACTCCAATTTAAATGGTTGAGATTTTAATGACCATTTTTTGAATTTTTGTAAATTTCGTACAATGCTTGAAACTTTGAGTTGCATGGTTTTCGTTGTGGTATAAGCTATATTTTTGTAAAAAAATAAATGGCATATAGACACAATTTTGTTCGGGTGCATGACAAAAAAGTTGTGGTTTTTCCACTGGAATTATACATTTTTTTATATGTACATATATTAAGACTTGTGCCATAATGTTTCGGAAAAACTATAAGACTTCCGTGAGTTAGACCGATTTGAAACTATGTACCTCCAAAAAAAAAGAAAAAAAGAATGCATATTTATTTGAGATATTAACAATAAAATTTCCTCAAATGCATACGCCCTTATGTAAATATGTATGTGCATTAGACTGCATTGCCCCCCATACAAAGAAAAATCGGTACTATTTTTCCATTAGAATTATAAAATCTATTATATTTTAAGACGTCCACCAAAATATTTCCGAAAAATATTAAGATTTAAGTGAGCTGGACCGATTTGAAAACACCTCCAATAATAGAGTTTCCCATGAATAAAAATAGTTTCTTAAAGATTTTTTTTTGAAAAAATCCCCTCAAATGACAAAACGGTTTAAGCTTAAAAAATTTGCATGAAAAAATTAAAAAAAAAATTTAAACGGAATCGTAATGATGAGATTTTTGATGCTGTTTTTTAACTTTTTTCAAAGATTGGTATAAGAAAAACTTGAATAACTGAACCTTAGCTCTTCCGATTCAGACTTAAGAGGTGTCATTGGAAAGGTATTTTCTCACCCTTTTTATTTCTTTGATAATAAACTCATTCAAAGGATGAAAGAGAAAGGTAGGATGAAGGAACTCCATTCGAAGTTAAATTAAGATTTGTTAGTATTTGAAAACAAAATTGGGACACGAATGACTTTTTTTGCACAGAAATAAAAATAGTGGAAAAATACCTTTCAACTGAGATCCCATAAGTCTAAATCAGAATAGTTTTGGCCCAGTTATTTAAGTTTTTCGTAAATCAATCTTTGAAAAAAGTAAAAAAACAGCACCAAAAATCGCATTATTATGATTCCGTTGAAAAGATTTTTAAACATTTTTATGCAGATTTTTTAAGCTTAATCCGGTTTGTCATCCGAGGGGACTTTTTTCAAAAAGTTCTTTAAGAAACTATTTTTATTCATAAAAACTCCATTTTTGGAGGTATTTTCAAATCAGTCCAGCTCACTTAAGTTTTCCGAAATATTTTGGCGGACGTCTCGAAATATTATAAATTTTGTAATCCTGGCGGAAAAACCGCCACCTTTTTTGGTGATGCAGTCTAATGTATGTACATATCTATAAGTGTTTACCAATGAGGTCAGAGAAGATTTTTTCCATTTTATATTTAAATAAAAACCATTGCCACAGCATTTTCACTCCGTTTGCGGTTATTAGTTCTCATCAGCGAACGGTCATGGTCTGATTACATTGCTGGTTGAAAGTTTTTGCGTGACCACAAAGGCTTGTAAAAGGCAGACAGACCGTCCATATTTTTCGGAAGGGTTGCATTGACGAAAATTGTACTGGAATCGCATGCGCCAGCAGCTGAAAAAATAGCACTGGTGAGTACTTTGTTGAGTGCAGGATGGGCTGGTTGATCGTACGGTTGGTTTATTGTTCGGCCAATAATGCCATCAGCGACCATCAACGGATGTAACGGTTGACAAACAATGCACTAAATGCACCGATCGCATGGGTCGAAGTCAGTACAGGACGGTGACCATCCTCGCCATGCTGCTTGATTCGCTCCACTGCTATGGCAAGCTTATGCAAACAAAAAGTCCAAATCAACTCTTACTCCGTTTTACATACATATGTAGATATGTATGCATTTTATTTATATTTATGTATTTTTAGTATATGCCTACATACATATGTACATATTGAAGTATGTATTTATTTTTTCTTTATGTTCAATAAATGCAAAACTTATTAATTGCAATTGTTTGCGCGCTTTTGAATAAAAGTTTATTTAGTCATCCAATTTAATGACTCAGGACCATAAGAGGTTCATAAGGTTAAGAATGAGACACGAACTTTGAGAAAAATCCCCTCTGACTCTGCCAGATAGCCGTGCGAGCCTCTCCAATAGAAATAAAATCTCTAAACGATTGATGGAGTGGGATTTTTCTCATGGTGGTAAATTTTTATTAACCCTTTCGCTATTTTGATGCCATATGGCGTCATGCTTTTTTGAATACTCACAGATTTAATTGAGCTTAACTGAAATTATATTTGTATATAACTATATACTATACTATATTTTAATAGGTATTATTTTTATCCATAGTAGGTGAAAAATTTCAATTTTAAAACTTTACTGAAATATCGATTTTCTTCTGCTTAGAAAGGTCTACATTAAAATACTATATTTTACCAAATATTTTACCCAATAAATTAAAACAAATATATATGCTATAGTCTCCAAAATAGTATCAAATATTGCTAGAACTTGTAATTTAATTTAAAAAAGTGCTAATAAACGCGTGGTATATTTTTAAATGTGTATGATGCCATATGGCATCAATAATATTTGAAGGAGCTGAAATCCGCACCCGCACCAGCAAATAACGACATATTTGTACTGGGAAATTGCAAGTGGTAATTTTTTTAAAAGAGTTATTAAATCTATGCATGTTGCAACTTATTTTATTAAATTTTTGTGGTGTTATTTAATTTGATATGAATAAAATAAAATACCATATTAAAAAATCTTTGCATATTTTTTACACCAGTTAGTACAAATGATGCCATATGGCATCATTCCAAAAAACACTTTAGAATCGCATTTTGGAAAAAACTAAANCTAAATTGAGTGTTATTATATTATGTATTAAGGATCATTAAATAAAAAAATTAGATTTTTAAAGCCCAAATCTAAAAAGATGTACCGAAAGGATTAATTACTGTCAGGCCAATCGTGGGCATATATGTATAAGTATATGTATTTGCCAAGTTACACGAGAATTTAGTTTTAGATAACGATTAAAATTCTACTCTGTAACAAATACCTTCCTTAGTCACTCGGGTTACAAGAGAATGCAGCTGCGCTATCAACAAATTGTTACTTGAATAGAACTATTTTTGGGCCTTTTGCGCATATTTTCAACGTATCTTTGCTAACTATATACATATGTTCATATATATGTATATATCATACAATAAACACTTCAGTTTCTCATAGCGCCTTTTTTCCAAAAAATATGTACATAAATACACACATACATATGTATGTTGTGTAAGAAGAGATTTAGCACGAGCATATGGTTCACTCTCATTGATTGGATTAATTTATGCTTCGTTGACTTAAATCGTTTTTATATCTTTCTTTTTTATTAGGACTTTTTTCCATTTGTCTATAATAAAACTATTAACGGTAGATACTGACATTAAACCTTTTTGTTGACGATTGAAGTTTAAACTGATACAACCGCGTTGAACCCCAACTGCTCTCCATAAAGACAAACAAAATCAAGAACAAAAAGCGCTGCTGAGAAAATACATACATACATATACAATAATAAAATGCGTATCCATAGGTTCCTTATTATGTTCATTATTGTTGTGTTTGTTGTCGCATAAACGAGTTTAGACCGTCCACGCATGCGTAAATCACATACATACATATCTGAGGGGTTATGCGTGCGCACGCGCTTTTGATGTTGTGGAGCTCATGCATAGAATCGGGTCGCTGGTAAATTCAAGTTTGAACTGGACTTCTTGTACATACTGCCCTTTCACAGATAGAAATCGGCAACGACAATTTGTCAGTTGCGTTTAGAGCTGACTGCTTGAACTTATAAAAAATATCGGCTGTCAGTTCAACGCCTGCTAGGGTACTTAGTATGCAACAGGGTTTCTTATCACGATATGTCAAATTGTCAAACTATTTTTGAACCAAATACTCTGTGAATAGCAAGGCCAAAATATTCAACGAATTCTTTTTTCCTAGAAAAGTCCAGGAGACTATATATGTAAGTAGATCAAAAGTGCTGGTCTGGTATTGCTAATGTTACTTCTGCATAAGCACCAACATTATGGAATATTGTCCAAACGTATCCCAAAAATAAAAACTAAAATGGTTAGAAGACAACTCATTCATTTTATTCGTCGGCTTTATTAGCTACAGAAATGTGTACCAATAGTTTGAGAAACGTTGCTTTAGAGCGGTGATTATCAAAGTGATCCAGCTGGACCCCCAGGAGTTCACGGAAGATTCGACGAGGGTCTACGTTGGCGTGTAAAAAATATGGGGGCTCACGAGTTGTATCTGGCTTCGGTAGTAAAGCATACAAATTTTGGCTTGGTCTTAATTACCAATCTAGGTAGATAATACACTACAGAACCAAATTAATAGAGGAAAAAGCTCCCATTTTTTTAGTGGAAAATGGTCGTATCGAGACATTAAAAAAGCATTTTGAAGCTTTAACGTTCTAATTTTTGTCCGCCAAAATCAGTAAAATTTTGAAAGTGGTCAACAAAAAAAAATTTGGGAACCTCTGCTTTAGAGCATCTGTACACATTTTAAGTTGCCTAATTTCATAAACTGTCAATAAAGATTAAGCTCAAAGATATCTAACAAAGGAGAGAGTGTGTATATGGTGTTTTCGGTTAGTTTATTTTGGATGTACTTAGATACGTTTAACTTTTATTTTTAGCACTTTTTACGATTTTCGCGTTTTTTTTTATTCAATTGTCCACTAAACATTCATAAAAAACTAAAAAAGTTATTTGTTTGTGGTTCCCTTTCGTTTGTTGATAGTTTTCTTCCAATTCTCTCATCATGCCGCTGATCGTATGAACGTTCGGTTATCCATTGTGACATAATAAATTCTAATTAACTGATTCCATCGCACACACAAATCATATCGCATACTCGTAATGCAAAGTAGCGACGATCTAGAGGAGATTTTCTTTTAGCAGTGGATGCAAATGTTCCTACAAGCTGAAAGCATCTAACCATCCACGCTTACATTACAGAGTAACACATTGAATGCGGTATTTGGAGAGTGGAGCTTGGGCCGCCCACGTACCCGCTGCAGGCTTTGTGGTTCGGCCTGTTACTGGGCTGCGATGTTGGAATAGCCAACCAATCGTTCTGCGGCTTGTGGGCATAAATCATTTTTTGCGATCTTCCAGCCAAGTCTGATGGTTACGGTGGCTGCGGAAATGTCTTGCCAAATATGGCGTGCATGCCGACTTTTCGCATTTGCCACACTGCCATTGTGCTGGTTCTTATCTTGATTGCCGCCGCGCGCGCTCAAATGCAAGCAGCGTTGCTCTGGCTGGCGGCAACATGTCATTGTGGTCCCAACCGCAATTGTAGTCACAGGGAGTTTTGCATGAAAAACTGAAAGATCTGTAAAGAACAAAGCAGAAGAGTAGAATTGTAATATTTTTGAATACCTTACAAAATAAGAGAGAACTCGCTTGTGAAAGGACAGCACACTGTGGTTCAAAACGGGGATTTATTTTTCACAATTAACTAGAGCCTTCATTTTGCACCCAATTTGATTATTATTTTTTAAATCAAAGCTAAAAGCAAATGAGCGCAAAAGACCAGTTGAGTCCGATTCATGATACAAAAAAGAAGGTAGTTCCATTGTCCCTTTTTCGTCGCCATATTAACAACCTGACAATTAAGTAGATTGTGACATTTCGTGCTACCGTATGCAATATCTAAAATCCTCCAAACTTTATTATAAACTTTTTACTTATTTACAAACATTTTGCTCTTAGAATCGAAATTTGAACTAGCAAGAGGTATTTTGTTGGGTACGGCTCGGTTATTTGTACAATAATTTTGGGTGGTTGTGTCACAAGACTTAACCCAAAGCAAAAAATTTTAACACACACGTGTTGTCAAACAATTAAACGTTAGTTTAAAATAAAAAATTCAAGTTTTTGGATACAAGTTTATGAATAAATTCGGTTTGAAATATGGACCTTCTTGTAAAAAATACTGTGGTCAGCGTAGCTGGATTGGGACTGATGAGAGTTATTTTTTCTAAGCGCTGCCGAAATTTTACCCAATTTTTCAATGGGTCCGTCCCTCAAATTTTGCTTCATACCAACTAGAATTGGATAATACTCACTTCTCTGAAAGTCATGACGCCTATGGGTCCCAAAGTAAATTCCGTTTTCACGTTACTTGAAAGACATGGAAAAAGACAATATCGAAATGTGTAATTTAAGTGTCTCAATTATATCAGAAACAATCGTATCCGATATAGAAAACTGTGTAATAATCAGATGACATAATGACACTAAAAAATTTTAAAATATGTTTACTAAAATGTTATTACTGTAAAAATAAAGATTTGGCAAGTAGTTATCGAATTTAATGTAAAATTGAAACGTTTTTAAGATAAGATATTAATTATTTTTAAAAGGTAAATGTTAATACAACTATTTTATTTATACTCCCAAATTTAGGATATTAAAACCCACCTTTTTAAAACCCACCACCAAAAAACTTAAATTGGGTAACGCCGCTTCGATTTTTTTACAATTGAGCAATTGCCAAAAATCTCCGTTTTAATCAAAAAGTTGTTTTTTGAAACTATCTTCTTTTTTGTATCATGGTCCGATTCTTGAATTTTTTAGTGCAAAGTGGAGAAAAAGTAGCAATTTTGAAGAATATCGACTCTCCTGTTCAAGTTAATAAATTTATTGATCTATAAAACTGCATACCAAACATTTTTCTAAAAACTAAAACAAATAATTTCATTACATTTGACTTTTTTTTTGATTTTTTAACTCGACAATTGTTTTCAACTAGCTCTTATTATGTAACTTCTACTTTTTCTGCACATTGCACTAAAAAATTTAATACAAACAAACAAAATTATAAAATCGGGCTCAACTGGTCTCGTTCAGCCTTCCTTGCTAGGGGAACTGTGTGAATGGATACGGATTTTTGAAAAAATAATAAGAGTTGACATGCCTGGTGAGCAGACAGCATTCGAAAAATGTGCAGGCAGTTATTTGCGAGCTCTGATAAATATACAACAGGGAATGCCCAGCGCAGGGCACTTGCTTATGGAATTCTGCCAGCGTTTGACATGAATTATATACATACATACATATTTATGTACATACATATGTACGATTCATCTGCTTTCGTCCTCCCCTCGCCGTCATCCAACCAATGGGAAGTGAAGACGTCGAGACTGCAGCACTTTCCTTTGCAAAAAAATATTCTGCTGATGTGTCCGAAGAGATTTCAAATGAAATATGCACTTGAAAACCCTTTATAGGGCGAATTTTGCTGAAAATTCTAAGGATTGCATACCTCAATTTGACCTCTTAAATTCTATCAGAGCTAAAAATTTAGACACACTGTTCCCAAACACCTGTATCGCTTTGCGAATGTTCTGCACATTGCCAGTCTCGGTTCCCACCGCCGAGCGATCGTTCAGCGTTCTATCAAGGATAAAAAACTATCATCGTTCTGGTTCAACCCAGAGTCGAGTTTCAGGATTGGCCACGTTAAATTTAGAAAGTGAGTTAGCAACGAAGCTCGACATCGCTGCTATCATCAAAGCCTTTGCCTCATCTAAAGCCTGGAAGACAAAATTCTGAGAATTGTGTCAATAGTTTCAATAATTTGTAAGGTAAACTGAGTGAATAAAATGTTCGAATTTTTAGTAAATGGGACTTGGTGTCTATAGCCTCACAGCAGACCAACGCGTCATTAGATGACAAGCTTTTTTAAAGAACTTCTATACATAACTAGTATAAATAAAGGAAAGTCGAGACTCTTTGAACGTGGTAATCTCGAAAACTACTGAACGGATTTTGACGAGATTTTCTCTAATAAACTCTGTATCGACAGGGGAGGGAACTTTTTTTACTTAGAATTTTAAAAACTATAAGATCGTCATCGTTCGTTGGAAAACAAATTAGATACAAACTGAACAATAAACTTTAATTTTTTTGAGTAGGGTTGCCCCCTATTTAAAATTACTATCTTCTATACATAGTATAAAAGAAAGGCGAAATATTTTGACAAAGCTAATGAACGGATTTAGACAAGATTTTATAAGTCTATAATAAACGCGGGGCGAAGTCTCACGCGTTCGTTGCCGGCTAGTTATAACTACAGAGTATGAAAACTCGAATTTAATTCATTTATACACAAGCTGTATGAAATATTAAAATATGAGTGTCAAACGAAAGAGTTTTAAAAAATTTATGACAGCGTCTATTAGTTTACGTTTACAAGCCGAGGCGATTCCGTGGACAAAAGCTATTGATTATAAAAGCAGTTGAAAGGGAAGCAGTTAAAAAAAAAGCATTGATAAGCTCATCACGTTTTTAACGCAAGAAGCGTTTGGAAATTAAAAAGAACATATGTACTAAATACTGAATTTGCCTCTCTCATTGTATTCAAAATTTTTAATGAATAAGAAAAGTGGAAAAATGTAGTTTAAGCCAAAATAACTGATCACTTCAAATAAAAGTTTTATGGAACGCTTTTTTTTGTTTTTTTTCTATATAACGAGTTATTTACATAACGAAGTAAATACATATCTTTCCGTTTTTTTATTCGTTATAGAGAAGTTTGACTGTATTTACATATTCACATGCATACATACATACGTATTGGTAAGTGTGTTATGTGCTAACCCAGCTGTATAATGNTGAGTTATTTACATAACGAAGTAAATACATAGCTTTCCGTTTTTTTATTCGTTATATAGAAGTTTGACTGTATTTACATATGCACATGCATACATACGTATTGGTAAGTGTGTTATGTGCTAACCCAGCTGTATAATGGCCAAGTACTGTATTTGTGCATTTTCAAGGCCAAACCGCTTTTTCGCAGTACACCGATAAACAAGTTTTACACACATTCATAAGATTTCGTTGTGTTGTGTATTGTGCTTCCTTGGGACTGGTATGCCCAGTTATGGAGTGATGGTATCATCAACGTCGCGACGTGGTCGTTTTTTTCAATCTTCTCTGCCAGGCCGATTCTGGGACAGAGAAAAAAGGTTTATAGAGACTGTGGAGAAGTGGCGAATTGCCAGAGCTCCTTCACTGCTGAAGTTGTAATTCGTGCTTTGGGTGCAAATATAAAACATACATACATACATACAGTTGCGAGCACTGAAATAGTAGTGCTCCATTGTAAAATTAAATATACAATATATTTTGCAACCTATGCGATAATGATGATAATTTTTTATTTCACGTGAAAATAATTGATTNAGCCTATGCGATAATGATGATAATTTTTTATTTCACGTGAAAATAATTGATTTTTTTTTTAAAAGTTTTGTACTATATTTACCTTATGTGTAACATAAAATCCATAACCACTTCTTAATAATCTTCAGTGGGACGAGGTGTACGCCGTACTCACGAAAAACGTGAAATGATAGAAAACTGGTTGAAAGTGGTAAAACTTACAAGGAAGTGGAAGCAATCATTGGCTGTTCATTCATTATGATTCGGAACACAATAAATTATAAAAGTTATCCTAGAAAAAGGGGTGCCAAACAGAAACTATCAACGACTAGCGTACGTCAAATTATCAAATGTTCGAAGTCGCGAGTCGCGACCAACAATGTCAGCAGTGGATAGTCTAAACTTATCCTGTAGTGTCCATACTATAAGAAGACACACAATATTTATGCACGGAGTCCACGCAAGGTCTCCCTTTTGAAAAAAAATTATGTGGCACGCAGAATCTATTTTGCCAACCTACATTTGGAATGGGCCATTCGAAAGTGGAGGAACATTTTGTGGACGGCTGAGTACAAAATTATTTTATATGGAGGGAAAGGCTCTCGTGAGTATGTAAGACGCCCCCAAATACGGAATGCAATCCACGCTATACTACAAAAACCTTAAAGCACAGAGGATCTAGTATCATGGTATAGGGATGTTTTTCATAGCACGGTGTAGGGCCAATATTCTGGATTAAACCCGTTATGGACAGAATCTCTATGTGAAAATTATGCAAGATATTATGCTTCCATTTGCTGAATACGAAGTATCACTAAAATGGGTCCTACAACAAGACAACGACCCGAAACACACAAGTAAGCTGGCAAAATTGTGGTTTCCGGACAATGGAATTGAGGTCATTTAGTGGCCAGCTCCATCTTCTGATTTCAATCCCATAGAAAACCTGCGGAATGACATCAAGAAAGCAATATGGGAAGCCAAGCCGAAAAATAACAATGAACTGTGGCCTGTGGTTCAACGTGCATGGCAGTCAATACCAAAGGCAAGATGTGAGCGTCTCGTGGACTCCATGACGGATCGTTATGCTGCTGTAATTAAAAACAACGGTCATGCCACCAAATATAAATACAGTTTTGGTCTAAATATTTTATGTTAACAAATTTACGTTTTTTTAAACTCACTACTATTTTAGTGATCGCTCTAATTTCTATATAAAGTCAGTATTACCTGAATTACTCTATTTAGTTCTTATGTAAATACAACTTTTTTCATCTTTTCTCTTAATTGAGAAAATGTTCAATAATTTATACTTACAATAAATGAAAATGTTACTCGGATATTTAAAAATTTCATAAAATGTGTAGTGTGAGTGCCCACTACTATTTCATTGCAGGCAGCTGTATATACATATGTTTGTACTTATAGAATACAAGATTGCGCATTCGCAGCGGCGATGAAATTTCTCAAGTTAAAATAAACAAAGCTTTCGGAATAAAAGAAACTGTGAGAAGAGTACATTTAATCAATATAAAATTTTTCGATAGGAAACGTGGTTTAATTTTAAGAATCTGTATAAGAATTAATAAAGAAAATGTTAAAAAACTATAATTTTTATGAAAGTATAGAGTGTGTCAGACGTGGCAATATTTCCAGCTTTTCCACGCAATTCGCTGTCAAATTGAGAAAGAAAAATTTTATTTCGATTTGTGAACAGCCAAAAAGACCTTTCTGTCACATTTCGGAAATCAGTTTTAGAAATAAAAGTTGCAAGATGTGACTGCAATTGAGAGAGCGCAAATCGATTTCGGAAATTTATTTCAATTAGCAATCTGCAATTCGTCTTTCGGAAATAAAAAACCTCTTCCGGAAGACACTTTACATGCTCATGCAACTGCTTTCTGAACTTTCTCAATTTGACAGCCTTTTCGAAATATATTGCACACGAAATATATTGCCGCGTCCGACACGCTCTTAAGTATAATTGAATTTCAGTGCTTTGTCAAATCAGCAAAACCAAAGTAGCGGTTTGCGGAATGCGCCCCCTTTGTTTTCTGCACCGTGGTTTTGTCCATACATGTATTTTCTTTACATATACATACGTATCTCCATATTAGGGATGCCAAAATATGAGTAAAATTGTGATCCCGGGATTTCGGGATATTTTTAAGTAGTCCATTTGACGATTGATGATTTGCCAATTTGCGTATCACTGTAACTGTATGCGCAAGGTATCGTAATTGAAAAAGGCATTTTCGCGCATTCGATAGTTTTTCATGGTAATGGCGATATAATATAATAACCCTATATTTTGCTTAGTAAATTTTATAAATATGCCATTCTAAATGTGCTGTGGATTATATTCGTAGACTGCTCTGTGTAGTTTTTTTACATAATCAGCATTATTTTTCGATACCCTATACTTAGGCCAATCTGCAGAAAATTCATAATGAACAGAACAAAGCTCTTTTACATGAATGGGCACTTAATGGGTTTTTGGTGTTACTGAAATGTTTAAAGCTAAATATGCTTACTTGAATTCCTCAGTAAATTCCCCGAATATCGGATCTATGTCTCCAAACCAAATTTGACGCAAANCGATTTGCCAATTAGCGTATCACTCTAACTGCATGCGCAAGTTATCGTAATTGAAAACGGCATTTTCGCGCATTCGATAGTTTCTCATGGTAACGACGATATAATATAATAACCCAATATTTTGCTTAGTAAATTTTATAACTATGGCATTCTAAATTTGCTGTGGATTATATTCGTAGACTGCTCTAAGTAGTTTTTTACATAATCAGCATTATTTTTCGATACCCTATATTTAGGCCAATCTGCAGAAAAGTCATAATGAACAGAACAAAGCTCTTTTACATGAATGGGCACTGAATGGGCTTTTGGTGTTACTGAAATGTTTAAAGCTAAATATGCTTACTTGAATTCCTCAATAAATTCCCCGAATATCGGATCTATGTCTCCAAACCAAATTTGACGCAAAATCGTTCCACAATACATTGTAAGTCAAAGAATTTACAGTGACGGGCAAAACTGTAACAAGGTGTAACACTTCTTACTCCAGCCATCGCTAACATTCCAAGTTCTAACGACTTTCATACTTTTGTTGTATATTCTTGTTTGTACATCCCTACTACCTCTCTCGTAACGATTTGAAGTCAATACAAAAACAATAAAAAACCAGCAGACAAAAATGTAAATTAAGGCAGATGTTACAGTTTTGTACTCATACATTTTTATGACCTTTTTAACAATTTTCACGAAAAAAAGAACTACTAACGCAATGTTCAGTACTCTTTTGCTTGTTTCAGTTCCTGGATACGATTTGGCATACCTTATTTGTATCTCTGTAAACATTCTGGAGGTGTATCCTTAGTTTGCTTTCACAGCTCATGTACTCGATTTTACGGACTTTGATACTTATTAAGCTGTGCTTTTAGTTGATTTCGCAAATTCTCGATGAGATTCATGTCCGCGGATTATGGAGGTCATTTCAAATTAGCAAATTTTTGCTTTGTATCCTGGCTTTGCGAACTTGTGCAGTGTGTTTTGAGTGATTTTTCAGCAGTAACTCTCATTTTTTCGACTACATCTTGCAAATTTTATTAAAATATGAGCAGATACTGTTCCTTACGCATAATGCGTACTAACGGACCAACAATATTTTTGAAACACAGCCCCAAACACTACTGTGATTCACAGTTTGCCTTACATGATGCGCATGGGCTTAATTTGGGTCTTTGATCCAATACCAATCCCGGCGATCTGATTGAAAGCGATTAATTTAGTCTTGTCAGAACAAATAACATTCAATTGAAACTTTAAAATATGTACATGTATTTTGATCAAATTTGCTTTTTTCTTCTTTATGATGCCTTTGCGCTCAATTTGGCAATTCTTCGCCTCGCTGTCTATTGATTTGCGTTAAAGTTTAATACCTTAAACGCTTCTGTAATAGTGGCTGCATCGCTACTTGCTGCTAAGTTCACAAGATATCGTACCGTAATATCTTTTGACATACTTCCTTTGTGCTTGGGAACACTTTAGGCTATATTTTTTCTCAGTCTTAATATTTTCAAGTAGCAAATTGCACAATTTTTTGCCACTTTTCGTTACATTTATGGTTCCTGATTAACTATATTATTTACCGGTGATCACTTCTTCAATAAATTACAATACAGGAAAAAGACATCTGACTTCCAACTAAGTAAGAGATAACTGTCTAATGCAAAACTGAGAGTGAGTGCAAAACTGTAACATCCTCCTCAATTTACATTTTTGTCTGCTGGTTTTTTTTATTGTTGTTGTATCGTTATGAGAGAAGACCAACAAGAATATACAACAAAAGGATGAAAATCTTTAGAACTTGGAAATATAGCGATGGCTGAATTAAAAAGTGTTATTGGTGGCTTGTTATTGTGGCTTGTTAACATCTTATGTTTAATCTTTTTATTGAGCTTTGTACCACGATTGTTTATTAGGAAAAATTGAAACTTGTTCTTCTTGTTTCGCTCTATAAACGTTTGACTTTTTATGCTAAAAGTTTATCAATATTTTCTGTTAGAAGCAGTATTTTGTTGCAAGAAGCTCGCAGAAGACCTAATATGATAAATATCAGCTCAGAACTAAGTTTCTGTGCTTTTTGAGATATTTGGAATTTCGAGCGATACACTTGGTATAGCATGAGCATAATGCATTTAGTATTTATTACATTACAATAGATACATATAAACTCTAGAGTTGGCATACATATCGTAGCTTTAGTCCAAACTTTGGAAAAGCTATACATAGTATACTTATGTAATTTTTTTTAATCATGCCTGCGATAAGCATTACGATAATGCACCTTTTTATTACATACATATATTAAACTGAATTGGCCTTGTTTGATATTCCCAAATGTCAAAAAGACCAGCCAATTTTCGGTTGTGGTAATATTTATTTCGTAAATAGGTCAATAACAGGTTGTTTTGCTTAACGAACCGATAACTTCTGAGAATGTAACCATATCACTTGTCAGAATCTAAAATTAACGAAAGAGCACCAGAAGTTTATTGAATTAACTTAATTATAACCAATNTATCACTTGTCAGAATCTAAAGTTAACGAAAGAGCACCAGAAGTTTATTGAATTAACTTAATTATAACCAATCATGTCATAGTCAGTATAGAAAGATGTTTTATTTTAGTGATATTGATGTTGGTCACTTAACCAAAAAAATAAAAAAAAGTTGGTACACAATTGCGTCAAGCAATTCTAGCGGCACATGGATATGAATGAGTATTTACAGCGTGGCGACGAATAACTGTTACCCAGGTTTTTTTGAGAAATAAAAGGGTCCTTCATGGATTTTGCGAAAAAAGTATGTATTTTATTGTTAATTTTCCACAGATTTTACTTTAGTTGTACTAATTAGTTTTTGAATTTTAATCCTTATTTACATTTGCCGGCAGTGTAAACTTTGAGAGAAAAGTTCATTTGGCACGCAGGTCTTCGTCAGTTAATTTATTCCATATCTTCTGTAACCATAAGCTAATTTTCTCCATTTTGAGTTATACTCCGCCTTCTGGCCAACATAAGGCCTCATACTCAAAAATCGAATAGACTCGGAACTGGTGACTAGGACGGACATTCATTCGACCAACCCTATACAGTTTTTCTTTTTTTTTGTAATTTTTTATAAAAAGCCTAAGAAAAAATGCACCTGAAAAAGACTTGCGTACCAAATGAACTTTTCTCTCAAAGTTTACACTGCTGGCAAACGTAAATAGGGATTCAAATTTAAAAACTAATTAATATAACTAAAGTAAAATTTTTTCGCAAAATCTATAAAACACCCTCTTATTTCTCAAAAAAGGCTGGGTAACAGTTATTCGTCGCCACGCCGTACATATGTATATATGTATGTCCATATGTATGTATGTTTATCTATATATATTAGGAATGTTAATCCCGGGACCCCGGCATCCCGGCTTTTTAGGTCCCGAGAATCCCGGGGTTCTTGGCAAATAATCCCGGAATTTTCGTGATTTGTAATTTGCACTGATGGCAATAATAGAGACTTCTTTTCTTGACGAGTATTGGCTATATTCCTTTTTTTTATTTAATAAATAATATTTTTTTTTATAAATTCCTAGCCATTATACATATAACCCCGTGCGATAGTAAATTTTTCACACTGAAATTAATATATTGGCGAAACTATGGCCAAATAATTAGTAAAATTGCGTTTTTAGTTTTTCACTCAGACGTCAGTAATTCAAAAAATAATTTAAAAAATTCAGTGAAATATGCTTAGAGAAGAAGTAAATTTATCAAATTAAAGAGAAAATTCTGTTGAATTAAAACAGAGTCAATTTATTGGTGCATAAGTATCGAAAATGTAATTTCAAAATTTTATCCTTGAAATATCGCTTTATTTGTTTTTGAAAAAGCTATGTGTTAAGGACTTATATAAACTCGATAACATCCTCGAATTTTGTCCTTTAAACTTTATCAGCTAAGAAATTTACCTATTCGTCCTTGTGAATCCAAAAAATTTAAATTTTTGCATTGAACTTTTTAAATAATTTTTGGAATTAATCATATCTTTAAAAGTACAAAGAAAAAACAAAAACTCCACTTTAAATAAAAAAGTAGGTTTCAAATCCACTTATTCATTATTTATTTTATGGTAGGGGAGCTTCTCAAACAATATTGGAGCAATTTTTTTGACTTATGCAGTTGAAAAGTAACGATTATCTAAATCCCGTTACTAATCCCGGGATATCGGGATTTTGATAACGACATGACAAAAATCCCGGTATTGTAAAAAGCGAAAAAATTAAAATCCTTAATATATNTAGTTGAAAAGTAACGATTATCTAAATCCCGTTACTAATCCCGGGATATCGGGATTTTGATAACGACATGCCAAAAATCCCGGTATTGTAAAAAGCGAAAAAATTAAAATCCTTAATATATGTATATACATATTTATGCGTGTTATGTACAAACATATTTATAAGCATGCATGCAGATATTTTGGTTAATGGGATATTTCGAAATAGTGTACATACCACATATGTACATATTGTGTATATGTCACATGTGTTCGGCCCATCCAGACAAGCCACTAATATAAAAATAAACAGATTTCGTGCCACCAGTGCTCCAGCTTTTCAATGTCGTCAACAACTTTTGATAAAGCTAAACTTCGTTCAGACATTTAGCCAAATGTTCTCTGTAGGCACGTAAGTATGTATGTACATATGCATTTACATATGTATGTACACATGCTTCATGACATCCTACACACAGATGTACATACCAAGTATTGAGCAAGTGACAGAAAACATATGTACTTATGTATACGCTGGGACTCATTAAAAATCGTTATAAATTAAAGGAATAAAATGATACTATATGTATGTATGTATGCATGTACAATTAGATCGCGTCTTATTTATGTTGAGAAAATTTTTTGTTAAACCACAAAGCAAGACTTCCCCTAGAAATGTTCTTTGGCCATAAAAATGTGCACTGCGAAAAATTTTTAAAATCGGATAACGAAAAGGCCCTAAAGTTCACAAAGTGTTCAAAATTGAGTATAAGTCAGTGAGCAACTTAATGTTTTTTAATGGCACTCAATGTAAATACCAAACCAAAAACCAATTTAAACTTTTACCTAAAAAACTGAAGCTAAATTTTTGAGTGAGAAATTTCTCATTCATTTATGTAGTATAATATTTCGCGCGAGTAAATAAGATTAAAACTTAAAAATCTACGTTATTTGAGTTTGATCAGTATCGTCAATCTATTTTAAAATTTAAAGATATAATTAACGTGTACATGATTTTAGTTATACATTCTTCTTAATTTTTTAATTTAATTTCCTTAATGTTGCTACCTGTCCTTTAACCAATTAGCAACATTTTCAAATCTGAAATATCTAATTGGCAAGTGACAAGTGAAGTGTCTACATTTAGATTATACTTTATTAGCTTAAGTTAAAATTTGTACAAAAAATGGAAAAAGTGTGTCTTTGCTCAATTACGACGATATTCAAAATAGGGGTGATAATTTACAATCGAGCACGCAAGTTTTACGCGAACTATTTTACAAACTGACTAACTATTAAGATTGAAAATGCTATTGACAAGTATTTACAAATTGAAATTTCAAAGTAAAGCTAAGCCCTCGACCAAAGAAGAAAAGAAGTTGAGGTTATATGAAACCAAACCAGAATTTGTACTAACAATTAGACTTCCTGTATGACAAATGGAGAAGTATACAAAAATATTGCAAAGGCAATCATCTCTTTAAAAAAACACGTGTCGTATGAGTAACCTTATCTCCTTCTTATATGTATTTCATGCAAAGAAAAAAATGACTGCATTTTCATTTCAGCATTCACAACTTTTTAAAGTGGAACTTCTCTAGCGGCGGTTGCTTGATTGGGAGTTGGTTGGGACGGAATCAAGCGCTTCCTAAATGTATGAAAATGGTATTAATCTAACAAAAACGTGCTAATAAAATGTTAAAGAATAAGATCTAGATAAAGACCAATACAAGAATTAAAGTAAAGGTGAGTACATAAATAGATAAAGAAAAGTACAAAGGCAAAGGTAAAAATACAAATAAAAACAAAAACAAATAAATACAATAAATGCAAAAATGAAGATGAAGGTAAATTTAAACACTTAGTTCATATAAGGGCAAAAGGGAATATGTAGATGAAGTAAGTGATAAACATAAGGGTAAAATCAAAGATAAATATTAAGAAAAAGATGAGGATGAGGATGAGGATACCGATAAAAGTAAAGATGAAGATAGAGGAAGAAGGATTAAAATAAAGGTAATTATTAAGAAAAGGATATAGATAGAGACACAGAGACTCAACCTTTGGAACTATTTCGGGATTTTCGGTATTCTCGACATTTATCGATATAATAATCGATATTTTTTATCGATTTGGATATCGGTATTCTTATCTATATTTTTATCGTTTTTGTTTTACGTTTTGTTTTCGATATTTTTATTGATATAGTAATCGATATTTTATCGATATTTTTCATAGATATTTTTTTATCGATTTTGTTATCAATTTTGCTATCTATATATTTTATCGTTTTTGTTGTATCCGTTTTTTTTTTTTTGATATTTTCATTGATGTTACTACTATCCTATACTGTTATCGATACACATGATGTGACATCATATGACAGAACATCACATAATATGACATCATTTGACATGACACGACATCCTATCACTTCACATTTCATAACATCACATTGCATCGCAATACCAGACATCACATCATCGTCATCGAAATGCCGTATATATATGTATACCTAGTCTAGAGCATACATATGTACATATTTACGGTTTAAAATTTTTTTTTTTAAATAAAAGTTTTTTCTTAATATTAGGAGGGGACACTCTAATCCATGCGTGTACTTATTTATGTATGTATGTTTTATGAAATATCGCTTTTTTTTGGTAAAACTAAATACATACATACATACATATGTATGCATCTATGAACATACATATTTGACTCGACTTTCGGGCTCTCGAAATCTGTTTTAACATACTCACATATTGTACCCAAAACTTTTAAAACTGCTGTCATGTTCTGGCATTAATTAAATTGAAAATATTTAATTAAGTAAAAAATACGAGTGTTTTAGATGCTTATTAGTTGCAGTTTAAGGCGAGCTCCCTCCCTCCCTTGAACTCACAATCATGGCCTTAAACCCTTCACGCGCGACACCAGCTGTTCCAAAGAAAGAAATCAAGCGGGAAAAAAATAAAATGGAATGTTTATTATAATGACAGTTTCGATTTTGCACATATTTTTTTTTGGGGTTTTCTTTGACATCTTTTACTTGGAATCTGTTTCCAATTAAAGAAGAAATACTTGTAAAAAATTACCCGACTTTGATATTGTTTTTGACGAATGACACCCTGGAGACAAACTGTTGCAGCCTCCCCCTTGACAAAACGCACAGTGGGCGGCAGCAATATTTGGTTTTACTTAAAAAAAAAAAAAAACATTTTTTGTTTGGCCTCCTCGAGGGCAAATAAATATGTACACATTCTAGTATTTTTTCATTTATAGATTCAGCGCTTTTGCGGTTTCCTCAAGTGGAAAATGTACTGCATCATCAGTGACGCTGTGCTTTGTTGTTTAAAAAAAAAAAGGTAAAGGCTTGCGTTTGTTGCCTAGTCACCGACAGTTGCACTGTCTGAACTTACCTGTTTTCAGTATTTTCAATACCCTTTTTACATAAAAATTTCGCATTTGCATAGTGGACGCATTTTTTTCGGTCTTTCTGCTTTGCTTTTAATTACCTCAGCCTGGAAGTAACAAACGCTTGCCGTAAATTAGTTGTGCGGCAGACAACAAAGTGTGATGCAGCAACATAAACCCCCGCGGCCATACAATAACAAAACATTCATTGATAGGAAGCAATGTTAACAGCAAATACGGAGGCCTGAAATGAAAATTCAATTTAAAAATTGCCTTAAATTAAAGATTCTGTAGAAAAAAAAGAGCTAGAACTAGATAAAAGCAAAGTGGCGGGGGAAAAAATACAAACACACATAAAGTCAGTTAGCCACCTCTACACCCCCAGGGAGGTTGATGTTGTTGTGAAACCCACACTCCCATTAAAGGGTTGAACACACGCCATTACTCGTACAAACGCATCAAAGGGTTAAATGCTGCATGGAAATTAGTTTTGTTATTTATAGCGACAAATCTATTCGTTAAAAAAACAAAAAATAGAAAATAAATTTTCCGCATAAAAACGCCGATTTCAATGGGGGTTTCATAACTAAAACCGTGAAAGTATGGAGCGTGCAAGCCTTGCTTTCTTCGCTTTGGCTTTAATTCCTTACTTGACACTCAGATAGCTTTGCAGCAGCGCGTCGCTTAATTTCAACACGCTATAAAAATGATTTATTATGCTAATTTTTAATAAGCCTAATTGGGAAAATATGCCACCAATTCATACTGAGTCACACAGTCAGCGGTTCGGATGGAGGCTCTGCTTATCAGTTTTTTGTTTTTTAATTTGTGAAGATTTTTTTTGTAGAGATGCATATATTATTGGATGAAAGGGGTTAAGTGTTCGGAAATGTTGGGCGTTGAATTACGCGCTGAGTAAATAAATATAGTTAAAATACATATCAGTTATAAAAAAAGCTTTCTTATTGAATTAGCCAAGTCTGTGATACTAAATAGGGTTGATCACCGTAAATTACATTAGAATAATTAAACAAAATGTAAACCATGCATACGTAGGCATATCTGTATGTTTGTGTAGTTATATACACTAGTATCGCCCAGTTGTCGAAAATCACTTTTGAATTTTACCTATCATAAATACCAACTACTTTATGCGAATTACTATTTTAAAGTCCACCAGCATAATTTATAGCGCATTTAGAGGAAAACTTAAAATCGAATTATGAAGGTTAATACCGCACTGATTAATGCTAATTCTAACAAGTCTACTCCAAATTTCCCCAGTAGCTTTTGAAATTAGACCGAAAAATGAGATGAGATGTTCATCCCTAACTAATATGTCAAACATATACCAATTCAGACTGTAAATAAGTTTTTCGATTATATTTGTCTGAGAGCCGCTTGGAGGTTAAAAACTAAATTGCCCACATCTACATAAACTCTTTCNAATTAGCCAAGTCTGTGATACTAAATAGGGTTGATCACCGTAAATTACATTAGAATAATTAAACAAAATGTAAACCATGCATACGTAGGCATATCTGTATGTTTGTGTAGTTATATACACTAGTATCGCCCAGTTGTCGAAAATCACTTTTGAATTTTACCTATCATAAATACCAACTACTTTATGCGAATTACTATTTTAAAGTTCACCAGCATAATTTATAGCGCATTTAGAGGAAAACTTAAAATCGAATTATGAACGTTAATACCGCATTGATTAATGGTAATTCTAACAAGTCTACTCCAAATTTCCCCAGTAGATTTTGAAATTAGACCGAAAAAGGAACCTCGATTTTCATTTATAAAAAAATATGCATATGTATTTGTAGGTATAGATGAGATGTTCATCACTAACTAATGTGTCAAACATATACCAATTCAGACTGTAAATAAGTTTTTCGATTATATTTGTCTGAGAGCCGCTTGGAGGTTAAAAACTAAATTGCCCACATCTACATAAACTCTTTCCTTTTTTCATCTGAATCGTTAACGGTTGAGAAAGTATGTTGAAGATTTACAACAAAAGTTAATATTTCCTTCTTTAACGGTGGTTTCACACGGGTTTTTATCAAGACTGGTCCAAAGCCCAATATTTTTTCACCACACGACTGGGCTAATATGTGTTCTAAAAGTGAAACAAATCTGATCATAAATATGATTTTTTAGGATAGCTCTCAATCCCTCCGCCACCTATCGGAAGACAAACACACTGATCCTCCTAAAAACTTTTGCACAAAACTACAATCATTCTTAAAATCTGGGAGATTTTATATGTGTATAAATATAGGTATATATAAAATTCCATTACCTTATAATAAGTGGTTCCATGGATAACCGATATGAGAATTTCAGTTTGTATGGGCGGTGCCACGCCCACTTTCCCAGTACCTAATATTTTTCACCGTAAGTAGGGTATTTACAATCTAAGCATCTGTGCTAAGTTTCATTTCCCCAGCATAATTGGTTTTAGAGGTATAGGGGTTTTCACATTTTAGTCTTTATGTCAGATGCCACGCCCCCTATATGTCGGGGTTAACATTTCTGGAATAGTGGAAGTTTTATCCTTTAAATCGGTGTATGTTTCATTGAAATCGAGCAAACGATGCCTTCAAAATTTTCCTGTAGCGTATTTATGTATATGGTGTATGTATGTATGTATATATGCATGAATATGTACAATGATACAAAAGAAATTAAAGTCATCATTAAAAAAGTTCATCACAATCGAAAAGTTGCAATGACAGTATAATAAAAGATGCAATCTGGCTATTTTCAGGTAAAACTTTTTGTACAGAACCAAAGCAATTCTTGGAAATTATAAACTATTGAATGAAAAACTACAATACGTATCTGTAGGCCTAGCCGTCGCGAAAATTAATTTTTTTTTAAGCGATCAGTCGAGCATAAGATGATAAAGTGCAATCACAATTAGCAGTACATTGAAAACCCACATCTTTCACAATTGCCAGGGTTGTCTGGTTATATGGTCAAACATTATTACTACACAATAATATCAAAAGCAATATTTCCGTGCAACCGATCCCGGAGGTCTCTCTGACTAGCCGCATTTAACGCAGGAATGAACGTATCGCCGACCCCAATTCAAGAAGCTTTAAGTTCCAAGATTTATAGCCGCCACATTATTTGGCCAATAATTTTATCACGGCCCAGTGTTAGGATTGCCTCGAGGCAACCTGGCTGAATCTCGGTGCAGTGACACGACAATTCTCATAGCAGAACAGTGCGGCGACGCGTGGTGAAGATTTCGAAGCGTCAACTGAAAGTACCCTTTTCTACCAAACTTAACCTCACTCGCTGGGATAGGACGCGCGTTGCGCTTCAGAAATGATGCGGCATTCGTTTCATTTCATTGTTGGTCGCTGTTTTCCTTTTTGAATTCGTTTTGCACTGGAACATTTTCTCTTTTCAATGCTTCGCTGATTGCACAACATTGCAGCGCCGCGCTGTGAAAAATCGCCCCAGCTGCTGTTGCAACTTGCAAGTGTATCTAAGCCAACAAAATTGTTGCGAAACTATGCAATTGTTCCAAGTTAAACGCAAACACACATACATATGTACGCATGCACTTAAATATGTATGCATATTTGAAACGTGGTACATATGTACATTTATAGCTTACTTGTATGTATGTACTTACATAAGTAGGTGCGACGACGCTGTGGCGGCCACGGCCCAGTGGTGGCAGTATGTCAGCCCTACGATGAAAACAATGGAAAAAGTGAGGTATGTATGTATGTGGCAAAACGAAAAAGGAGCACTGGGCCAAAGTAAGGCAGGAGGTTTGTCGGGAATTGCTGCCACACAGCCTAGCCGCCGTGCCCCGCGTTAACTCACCTCGACTCGCTGTTTCATTCCACGTTGCCATCCAGCTCTTTAGTTATGTTGTTTTGTATGTTTGTATATACAAATGTCTCACATAGACTTTGCAATTCCTTTGTTTTTGGTTTGTTTTTTTAGCATCGGTCGCTGCGCGTTTTTGGACCTTGAGGCATGGTCGCACACAAAAGCGTTTAATTATTTTTATCGCCAGCCGAATTCCATCAATTCTTTGAGTTTATTTCTTCTGCGTGTTGATCGGAAGGCTTTACCACTTTTTGCAAAGCACGTGAGCATTTACATATGTAGCATGTAAGTACATAAGTACACTGATGGATTGTATATACANGCACGTGAGCATTTACATACATATGTAGCATGTAAGTACATAAGTACACTGATGGATTGTATATACATACATATGTATGTATGTATGTTTGCACATACAAGGTTATTCATTTTTCGATTTCAAAATAAAGTAAATAGTCTTACATGTTTACAATTTAAAAATATACAAACTTACTTACACCAGCTCACATCGAAATGGAACCCGCGGGATCAAATAGTAATTCAGAGTCATGACATGCGCCACATGTTGGTTGTTGTCAACAACGACGTTTCTTAGTAGACGTCCCATTACTGGGAGNGCATACATACTTACACCAGCTCACATCGAAATGGAACCCGCGGGATCAAATAGTAATTCAGAGTCATGACATGCGCCACATGGTGGTTGTTGTCAACAACGACGTTTCTTAGTAGACGTCCCATTACTGGGAGTTTCTTGGCAAGATCTTTGAGAAGGTTGTTCTCAAATGCCACCAAGGTGTTGCAGAGGGAAAGTTCCTGTATCTGTGAGATGACGTCACTCGGACGACTATTTTTGTAGTCAAGGCAAAAAAAACTTTTATCTGCCTGGAGCGCGAAGCTTTATCCGCTTGAGTAGTCTATTGGTAATGTAATATGTAACGCGCGAGGTTAATAAGGCCTGTCTTCAGGACGGCGTGCAGTTGCATATCAGTGCTATGGTGGAGCAGACTCTCAATCAATAGCGTGGGTAAACTGATTGCTAAACTTCAAAGTACAGTCGCGTTGACCTGTACACGAGCTTGCTCTGCAACACTTATCATCACTTTACTCCTTTATACTGCGAAGGCTTTAAAAGCGCCTTGCACGATGAAAAGAAATGGAAGTTGGTATGACACTGAGCGGAGCGAGAAGGAGGTTGCTGAAGGCAGCGATCAGGATACAAGGGTATATGCTTAGGTATTCCCAGCCGAGGTTTTTGCAATCCTCAAAACAATGGACTAGGTGGAGTTCTCAGAGGGTCGTGCTAAGTATTTGCTTTCATTGACTCACAGCTGACTGGGCACTTCTCGTGGCCATTTCCCTTCCTCCCTTGAAGAGGATGAGACGGCGACGCACTTTTTTGGGCCTCTGCCCCGCCTTTGCAAGGATTAGGTATATAC
The DNA here is from genome assembly GCF_001687245.7 of Rhagoletis zephyria. Taxonomy (NCBI): domain Eukaryota; kingdom Metazoa; phylum Arthropoda; class Insecta; order Diptera; family Tephritidae; genus Rhagoletis; species Rhagoletis zephyria. The sequence continues at coordinate 25,150 of NW_016161441.1, read as the reverse complement.
ATAGATTAGCGCTTACACATATGTTAGTGTTTGGACGAGCTTCTCCTCCGATTTGTGGCGTGGCGTGGGATGTGGTCACACAAAGCGGAGGGACCTACAGTTTTACGCCTTCTCCGAACGGCGATTGCCTGCCGGAGGTTTGCCATTGCCTGCCGAGGGGCCACCGCTGTTAAGAAAAAACCTTTTTTCTAAATGTTTTTGCGATGTTGCATTGACCAGACTAAAAGAAACGAGAGAACAGTACAATGGACGGCATGTGGATGAGTTCTTTTGTTGCATGGGATTTGAGCCTCACTCTGCGTGTACTCCATCGGTAATTAACCATTACCATTACCATTACGCTTTTCAATGTTTATTACAATGGAGGTCGAAATAAGCTTCATGCGCAGAACTATCAGCCCGTTGATCAAATTATTACATTCAGTTACGCCTCTTTGATGTATGTATATACTTATGTATGTATGTATGTATGTTAATTTTATATTATAATCACAATACTGACACAATTGAACCGTCAGTTTCTAAAATAAAATTATAAATCCTCAAAACGAGAAAAATGTGTTTCCTGTGATTTGCGACATAATCCACTTAACACCTTCATTAAAATTAATTAATTCTGCGGCACACACTTAACGAAATAATCATCAAAATCATTACGTGTCATTTACGAGTACAAGGTTTAAATATTCAAAAGCAGGAAAAAGAAAGCGTGAAAGGTTTTTGGTTGTGGTTGTAGTTGCGGTGGTGGTGACGGTGGCTGCCCTGCCGCATAGATCAGAATTTGTTACCAACGTCCACTGAAGGAAGGAAGTATGCTCAAGTGATTTTGAGACGGGTGGCGGAAGCATCGGAACAACATTGGTCGAAGAACTTAAATATATTAGGGCGGAACGTTGGGGAAGAAACAATTGCTTAATTTCAATAAAGATGAAGTCCAGTTCAGTGTACAGCTGACAAAAGCGAATACATGCATACTTATGCATTTGCATGTATGTAATTTAAGATTCGGGAATGGTAGGAAATTGTATTTTATATATTTGTCAATGTTATTGTGGCTTGTTAATATTTTATTTTTAATATTTTTATTGAGCTTTGTACCACGATTGTTTATTAGGAAAAATTGAAAAAGCAACAAAGTCTAAGCGGTAGAAGTTATAGCACTATTTCGGAGATCACCACATCTCCTCATCAGACTTCTTTTTCTAGACTTCAGCAGGGATCGAACCTGCGAATTCGATGTTCAAAGTCAGAAGCGTTAACCACTGAGCTATGTACATCCCGTAAACTCTTGTTGCTAATTCATTTTCCTTATTCAACCAACTACTATCAAGTGCAGCTGATTTGCCGCTATTTAAACTCGACAGCGTGGTTGTTGTTGTCAATTCTATACATCCATTTGCTTATTTGCTTTTTTGTATAGTTTCAGGCAGGCTCTTCCTAAACTATGTATTTGTCAATGTTATTGTGGCTTGTTAACATTTTATTTTTAATATTTTTATTGAGCTTTGTACCACGATTGTTTATTAGGAAAAATTGAAAAAGCAACAAAGTCTAAGCGGTAGAAGTTATAGCACTATTTCGGAGATCACCACATCTCCTCATCAGACTTTTTTTTTCTAGACTTCAGCAGGGATCGAACCTGCGAATTCGATGTTCAAAGTCAGAAGCGTTAACCACTGAGCTATGTACATCCCGTAAACTCTTGTTGCTAATTCATTTTCCTTATTCAACCAACTACTATCAAGTGCAGCTGATTTGCCGCTATTTAAACTCGACAGCGTGGTTGTTGTTGTCAATTCTATACATCCATTTGCTTATTTGCTTTTTTGTATAGTTTCAGGCAGGCTCTTCCTAAACTATGTATTTGTCAATGTTATTGTGGCTTGTTAACATTTTATTTTTAATATTTTTATTGAGCTTTGTACCACGATTGTTTATTAGGAAAAATTGAAAAAGCAACAAAGTCTAAGCGGTAGAAGTTATAGCACTATTTCGGAGATCACCACATCTCCTCATCAGACTTTTTTTTTCTAGACTTCAGCAGGGATCGAACCTGCGAATTCGATGTTCAAAGTCAGAAGCGTTAACCACTGAGCTATGTACATCCCGTAAACTCTTGTTGCTAATTCATTTTCCTTATTCAACCAACTACTATCAAGTGCAGCTGATTTGCCGCTATTTAAACTCGACAGCGTGGTTGTTGTTGTCAATTCTATACATCCATTTGCTTATTTGCTTTTTTGTATAGTTTCAGGCAGGCTCTTCCTAAACTATGTATTTGTCAATGTTATTGTGGCTTGTTAACATTTTATTTTTAATATTTTTATTGAGCTTTGTACCACGATTGTTTATTAGGAAAAATTGAAAAAGCAACAAAGTCTAAGCGGTAGAAGTTATAGCACTATTTCGGAGATCACCACATCTCCTCATCAGACTTTTTTTTCTAGACTTCAGCAGGGATCGAACCTGCGAATTCGATGTTCAAAGTCAGAAGCGTTAACCACTGAGCTATGTACATCCCGTAAACTCTTGTTGCTAATTCATTTTCCTTATTCAACCAACTACTATCAAGTGCAGCTGATTTGCCGCTATTTAAACTCGACAGCGTGGTTGTTGTTGTCAATTCTATACATCCATTTGCTTATTTGCTTTTTTGTATAGTTTCAGGCAGGCTCTTCCTAAACTATGTATTTGTCAATGTTATTGTGGCTTGTTAACATTTTATTTTTAATATTTTTATTGAGCTTTGTACCACGATTGTTTATTAGGAAAAATTGAAAAAGCAACAAAGTCTAAGCGGTAGAAGTTATAGCACTATTTCGGAGATCACCACATCTCCTCATCAGACTTCTTTTTCTAGACTTCAGCAGGGATCGAACCTGCGAACCTGTATTTTATATAGTAAAAAAAAAATCGACCCACACTAACGTGCGTACATACCCAGCGGGAAAATATGAATGTATTACCTTTTTCTACCACGAAAATATGCATCGCAATGTAAGCGAGCGGTAATGTGTAACCGATAATTGAAGCCGTATCATAGAGATAACCGAATTGCTGCATTCTTAAGCCACAAACAAACCAAAAAATTTGAGAAGAAATTGCGAGTATGTATGCATGTATTTTTTCCATGTTTTCTCAACAGCTGCTGTGGCCGAACGGATACGTGTTCGACTATCAACTTCTTGGTCACGGGGTTAAATCCTGTGGCACAGACGCTACTTCTTCTTTTGTATTTTTTTATATGTATGTATATATTCTATTTATAAATACTTTTATTACGCGACACGCGGTGTATTGGTTTCCTAGGATATCGCCGTGAGAAAAAGGAGACATTCTGGAATGTATAGCGCCTCAGGCCGATAAATTCTTGGGCACATGACCAAACATAACCATTTCCGACTGGGTACATACATTGTATTTATGTATGCATATGCATGCACATGCAAAGGAAATCCGTGTGATAAACACATTGTTAATGCGATAAGCCATGTAATTTTGGTAGAATTCATTAACTCACCTAAAACCCGTGGCGAAGTAGACAACAAACGGAATGAAAACCAATTTATAAAGATATTATAAAGGTAATAGAGGGACTATCCAAGTCGCAGTGTGAAAAGTTTATATTTAACCATTAAGTAATTTTTCTATCTAAAAAATAGAATTTCATTGTTTAAATTGCATAGTACTCATATAACCAATTCTTCTTCTTATTTAGAGCTGTAATCGCCTAAGCGATTTTGGCCGAGTTCAACAAAGCCCGCTAGTCGTGCCTCTTCTGGGCCAACTGACGCCAAACGGAAATGCCAAGTGAAGTCCAGTCCTTCTCCACTTAGCGGCTTTGAAGTCGACAAATAGGTGGTGAGGGTTAATCCCTTTCTCGCGGGTCTTTTTCAAAATTTTACGTATTGTGAATACCTGGTCTATGGTAGGCCAGGTCTAAAGCCACACTTATAAGGCTCAATCAGTTTGTTGACAGTGGGCTTTCACACAACACGCTCGATGAGACCTTGTAACCCATGCTTGTGGATTGGCCAGAGCACACTTAAATTCCAGTCGCCGGGCATGCGTTCATCTGACCATATTCTGCATTACAGTTGATGCATACATCTTATCAAGTCCTCGCCACCGTTCGGGTAATGGTTCAGTTAAATAGCAGAACTCAACGGTTAATCCGGTTCAAAACCGCTTAATGTCCCTGTTTATTTTACCCAAAATGCTTACCAGCTGGTTCATTCAGCTTAAATCGCACATGGAGATCCTTATTGTATGTGTAAATGTATATAGGTAAACATGTACATATGTATGACATTTGCTAAAAATACATTTTTATATATTTCATGCGTATATACATACCTATAAAACAGTAAAAGTAAATACATAGTACATATGAATGTATGTACATACATACAGACAAATGCGTCCTCGCACGCTGGAAAGATAAACACTTAAGAGCCTCCACCTTCACTGTGGACAACTTGACCACGCGTCGACAATGCTGATTGTCTGTCCCGTCTGTATACTCAATTGCCATGTAAGGTGAGAAACAAACATATACAAATATATATGTATATATATACATATGTAAATACAGTTGTGTTCATAAAAATGCATATGGTTATGGCGTTGAGTGCCACAAATCAAACTCGTCAAGTCAGGCGTTGAACGGGTAGCAATGGCAAAGACTAAAGGCAAGGAAACACCGAGTATCACGTGTGCAGAAATGCTGCACGATATAATAACGACTCGATGCCCAGAACGAGATGAAGTTGTGCCAAACTGAACGCGACACAAAATTGTCCATGTCCAATTAATTACGGTTAATGAACTAGAGTCCGCATGCATGTAGAAGATCGAAGACGGAAAAGCCTGTCTCAAGAGATGGAATGCCTAACAAGGCTTTCAAAGCTGCAATTAAAATATGGCCACATTTATTTGTAAAAGTGTTTCAGACTTGTGTTAATTAAGGAATGTTTTTCGAACAGATGGTCTAAAACTTGCTTCTTATAATCAACCAGGGAAACCCTCGTCATATCGGCCAAAATACCTATTGGAAACAGTTGGAAAAATCCTCGAAAAAATTATTTGCAACAGGCTTATAACGATCGCAGAAGAGAGACGCTTCCCGTTACTACATATATCAGTTTCTTCTTCTTCTTATTTAGCGCTGTAACCGCCTAAACGATTTTGGCCGAGTTCAACAAATCACGCCAGTCGTTTCTTTTCTGTGCCAACTGGCGCCAATTGGAAACGCCAAGTGAAGCCAAGTCCTTCTCCACCTGGTCTTTCCATCTCAGTGGGGGCCTTCCTCTTCCTCTGCTACCACCAGCGGGTTCCGAGTTGAATACTTTCAGAGCTGGAGTGTCAGTGTCCATTCGAACGACATGACCAAGCCAGCGGAGCCGCTGTACTTTAATTCGCTGCACTATGTCCATGTCGTTGTAAAGCTCATACAGCTCATGGTTCCATCGTGGTTGACATGGTAGAGGAGTATTGCTTAGTAGAGTGATCAGCACATTCCAAGCATTAAAAATTGCCTAGAAAGAGACCACGGGAACTGAAACTACTACTTAACACAGTTTCTTTCGGAACATGGCCCCTATCGAGGGTATCTAAAAAGATTTGGGCATGTTTATTCCCCACACTGCCCGACTCGGTACGCTATGGGATAATTTCGACAGTCGGCCACTATGGTGAGTGGCTACCACCTGTTAGGTCCACAGTTTGATCAAAACAAATTTTCTTTCTTATAGCGATCGCCCCTCGGCAGGCAAAGCCAAACCTCCGACTGTAATTCTGCCCAGAAAAAAAGATTCATTAGGGCCATTAGCCGTTCGGGAGCGGCATTAAACTGTAGCTCACCAGAAAGCGAAAGGGAGGGCGTTCTTAGATTCCGATTTATAAAAACATAGTGCAAACCATTAATTTCGATACGCAACAGCGCAGAAAATGGTTTCAGCACGTTTAAACTGTCGCGCAATTATTTTCATGAACTCAACTGTACTAGTACATATGTATGTGTGTACATATTATGGAGTATCTGTTCGCGCATAGTTAACGTTCATACATGAACAATACATCAGTGGATATTATTACATAAATACATATAAAAATATGTATGTACGCATGCGCGGCAAAAGCTACAAAAGCCCTGGACGAATGATCAAAACAAGGAATGTGCTGAAAGGAACCTGTTCAACAATTCCAGCATAACCTTCGTCGCAGTCTCGGCATGCTAAGCCGTTGTCGTTTACAAACTAAAAAAAAATGAATTCAATTAAAAAGCAGCAGACAGATGCATTCACACATACATACATGCATATGTATGTAGGGAAACACACTGGGCCAAACTGTGGACGGTACTAGAGAATGTAGAACCAAGAATGTAGTGCGCGTTGATTCTCTTTTGCAGGCTAGGAACTGGCGAAGTTACTTTGCAATGTCCTGCGAAGTATCAATTGCTACAATCACTCATTCAGTCGAAAATGTGTTTTCCACACAAACAGCAGAAATGTGTAAATTTAATATTTAAAATCAAGTTAAGATTTTTGGAGCCTCAAAGCTCTGTTTCAAAAATAGCTATGGGCTAAAAGCAAATTTTTGGGGTAATTTTAAATAAAAAGAGCTAAATTTAGGCCCAAAGGCACCAAACAAGTGCAGCCTTGAGCAACATCTCTGGCAGTTTTCATCTGCCCCTAAACAATGAGACTTGTTTCACGAAACGGGTTTTAAGTTTACTAACTTATTATTAAAAGTTTTACGTCTATGGGATGTCCACGCCCCTTGTACAAAATCATACATATCCGGAGATCAGTGAGTTTAAACATACAAACAGACAAACAATTTACACTTTTATTATAGTATAGATAGATTACGAATAGAATCATATATAAAATATAGGCGTGCCCACAAATTAAAAAATTATACTAATTTTTTTAAAGTGTACCTGTCTTTGAGGTTTGCCCATATGCGTTGAACGTTCATTTAAAGAGAGTGTCGTTACGTGACAAAAAATGGAAGTAGATTTTTTCTTTTCTTACAAAATCGCAAAACTCTGCGAATTGTGGACGACTATTTTCATGAACGAACGATTAGTCCTGAGCGAGCCCAGCTCAGCGGTTTCGTATTTTTTAAGAACTTTTACCAGCATAGCTGTTTGAGTCAACGTACAATACTACTGCATTATTCCTTTAGCCGAGCTTTATCTAGGAGAGAATTAGCTTCTTGTACTCCCTTTGTGTGCAGTGGTTTGCGTTCCCAGTCCATCTCAGTATTTGTGTCTGGGCCCTGTATCCCTAAAACACAGCCAATACGTCTTTCTTAAATTTCACATATCAAGGGCTTATAATCATAAAATAATAATAAACAGTAAAACAGCCGTTTTCACATTCGAAAATGCATTATTTTTTCCACGGCATTGTCCTAGGAAATGTGTGGCATTCCTATGCATTACCAGTAATGCACGAATGAATGCGATTTAATATGAATTTTTTGCGACTTTTTCGATGCATTAGAATGCTGATTACATACTAAACAGTAATAGAATCCAGAACTCATATGAAACAATTTACATTATTTATCACGCATGTAATGAATTACTACCTTTCCCACTGAGTAGATATGTATGTAAGAGAGATGAAAAAGTGGGTACAATTGTACCTTTTCCCGACGTTTGATGACTTAAAGGTACATTAGGTACAATCATCTTTTGATCCGTGGTAAAATACATATGTATGTGCGCATCGGCGTAGCCAGAATGAAATTTAGGGGGGGGCGGGAGGGCTCGACCCTATTAAGCTGGCATTTCAGGGTACTATTTTATATATATATATAAGGAAAATTTAAAAGTTAGGGGGCGGGAGGCTCGAGCACCCCCCTGCCCCTACCTGGCTACGCCCATGTATGTGCGTATTTACCTGCAGGCATGGGAGAAGCTTCGCTCTCATTTTAAAGAGTAAACAATTCTAAAGAAAAGTGCTGAAAATGAAGAAATTAAAAAAATCATATTAAATATGCATTCTCTTAAACGTTTTACATTACATTTAGAATGGCCAGTACGAAAAACTAACTCTTTACTTAGCTATCTTCAAATTCGTAATTCTTCATATAATTTTTTAAACGTCTTTAAACGCTCTAGACCGGCGTACTACCATCCCGAATGATGGTGTGAAATCTACAAACGCTCTACCTTTGCAATTGGTGGAATGCATTTTTTATCTATTGAAACCATAAATGGCAAAGTTCTCCGCGTTTTTTGTCTTTTATCCCAATATTTTTCAGTAGTCAAAATTAGACAAAAACAAAGCTTATCCGATTCCGATTAGACTAAAGTCTATAGATATAAGCTCGATAAAAAAAAATAACCTAATCAAGTTTAAAGTATTTCCATATTTGTTTTCATATCTTAAATAAAATTCAAAAGAAGCCTACACGAATGTTACTTGTTTTAGGTACAATCTGTCTCAATTAGGTGCATTTATTTTATGATATTAGGTACAATCTGAAATTTCCAATTTTCATCGCTGGTAAATATATGTATGCATACACATCTACACACTCATATTTTTAATTCATGATGTGTTTATATAAACACAACATACACATGTACATATACCTGCTCTTTTAATGCGCCTGCACCTTAAGACCTTGACCACTATTTAACATAGAAAAGGAAGAATTGCGAAAATCTGCATTTAACCATGTATGCATATACATACATACATATGTACATGTTAGGGATGTTAATTCGAAAATCCCGGGATTTGCTTGCATTCCAGAATCCCGAAAAATTTAAAATATCGAATTAATAGTAAGAACTTGTTTACGAATTAGAAGTATGACTTTTGTAAAATGCCGTTTTGACTACAGTTAACAAAAAGCCTCAAACTGTACTTTTCGAAATTGCAGCCTTAGCCCTTTTTTGGAGAAAATTTAAATGTAAACGTAACAGAATGTAATGTAATGTATGAATGTAATGTAAACGAAACAGAAAATGTTAAGGAAAGTTACATAATTTTTTAAATCAATCTACATTAACTTCCTCAATTCGAAAAACGTATAATTTATCCGACATGATGGTAAGTAACATAAGTTCAAATATTTTCTAATGGAGGAGATAGGGGGTATTATCTTCAAATGGCTTATGATTACCTTTNGTTAAGGAAAGTTACATAATTTTTTAAATCAATCTACATTAACTTCCTCAATTCGAAAAACGTATAATTTATCCGACATGCTGGTAAGTAAAATAAGTTCAAATATTTTGTAATGGAGGAGATAGGGGGTATTATCTTCAAATGGCTTATGATTACCTTTCGACAGTTCAGCCTTAAAGTGTTGAGGCCAAAAGCTGGCTTTCATCGGCAGGTTTTATATGTAACAAGTTCAGCTCAAAATTTGAAGACTCCGCTTTAAATTATTTGCTACTCTTATGCACATACACGTTTTAAGTGCAATAATAACAACATCGGCACAAAAAAAGGGTTGTGTGCTTCTAACCAGACCCACATACCGACATGTATGTATATCGACCCGCTGAATCCGAATCTGAGCTCCGTTTGACTCGTTTACCCTCAAAATTTCGAGTAAATTGCAAGCAATTCGCCATTTCTTTATGGAGTAGAATAAACATGTTTAGAGAATTGGTTTTTGNCTTTGCTACTCTTATGCACATACACGTTTTAAGTGCAATAATAAAAACACCGGCACAAAAAAAGGGGTGTGTGCTTCTAACCAGACCCACCTACCGACATGTATGTATATCGACCCGCTGAATCCGAACCTGAGCTCCGTTTGACTCGTTCACCCTCAAAATTTCGAGTAAATTGCAAGAAATCCGCCATTTCTTTATGGAGTAGAATAAACATGTTTAGAGAATTGGTTTTTGTATATTTTTGTTAAAGTTTTTTTTTTTTTATTAATCATTACTTACAAAAGTACCTGGTATTTACGTTGTTATTTGTGATATATAATAATAATAATAATTATAATAATAATAATAGACTAGCGCTTACACTTATGTTAGTGTTTGGTCGAGCTTCTAATCTGATTTGTAGCGTGAGCCTTGATGTTGTCACACAAATCGGTCGGACCTACAGTTTTACGCCGACTCCGAACGGCGATTGTATTTTTATGGGAAGCTGTTTTTCATGGCAGAAATACACTCGGAGGTTTGCCATTGCCTGCCGAGGAGCGACCGCTGTTAAGAAAAAAACCTGTTTTCTAAATTTTTTGCGATGTTGATCAGGGCTTGAACTCAGGCACTGCGGAGTGGAAGCGCGCACTGCTTACCACTACACCACAGCGGCCGCCGATGATGTACATATGCGTTTCTCAATTACATTATAAGAAACCTATTAATTTAAAATTTGTCTGTGTTAATAAATATGTGATTTTTACAATCAGTTTATCGGAAATTTTAAATAGTTTCATTTCATGGTATGTTTAAATGCTTCCACTTGTTGAAATTTTACTGATATTCATAAAAGTTACCTATCAATATGAATCCCGGGATCTCGGGATTAGGTACTTAAAAAATATCCCGAGATCCCGCGATCACAATTTACCGCATATTTTGACATCCCTAATACATACATATGGATATGCAAGAAACCAAAGTTGATGCCGGTATGCATTTTAAATGAGAACAGGTTTGGTATAGACAATGAAATCTGAGCCGAATTGTACAATTGTCTGCTTATGGCTATTTTCATAGTAAGATCACTCTTAAAAAAATAAAATAAAATGCTCAAGTAAATAATGCTTACAATGGTTATCTAATATAACAAAGAAATATATAACTAGGCAACAGTACAATAAATATACAGGTGTGTATGAACGTATGTATTATATGGCCATTATTGATATTATTCAGCCATAATGTTCCACCCATCTAAAAGTTTAAATTTCAATGAAGCATTGATTCAAATCTGCGGAGAGATGCAGCTGCAATAATTTGAGCACAAACCGCCAAAAACTATACTACACTTTAGGGTTATGAGAAGACCCTGTAGGAAATTTATGGAAAGTAAGCGAGTGGCGAAACGGTCGAACTCAATGAGGTACAACCAAACTCGCTATCGTCTATCCGTGCTTGCTAATTTGTTGTTGCTTTCAGATGCAAAAAACCTAGCAAGCAGCGAAGTGGCGAATCGATAACGGCTACTATGCAACACATTTTTTTAACCAATAAGTCGATAGAACTGACCACTGATCCATACACAATAAAATCTAAAAATTAAACATAAATATATTTAGAACTAAAAAAGATGTTTATAATAATAACAACCAAACCATTAAAGAAAATTAAATTAAAAAAACAATTAAATTAAAAAAAGTACATACCATTGGTTTCTAAGTATTAAATTAAATAAAAAATATATATTTAATTTTTTTTTAAATAAAAAATCTGTTAAATTAAATTAAAAAAGGAAAAAAAAATTATTTAAAAAAACTAAAACACCGCTGCCCTAGGACTTTGGGCACGCTGCACTAAATCGACGTTTTCATTACCACTAGGGCGTTAGTGGTAGTGCATTTCAAATTTCACTAGCACTAAATAGTGAAAGTGAAATAGAATTTTCACTATCACTACCTGGTTAGCGGTAGGGGAATGGAAATTTCAGTATCACTGACTTATTCCACTGGTCTACAAACCTCCTCCTTACAACAGGTTTGTTTAAAATCTCCCTGACGGATATGCATGCTGGACTTCACGCAAAGGCTTGGCCTTTAAAAAGGTATATTATGTAAGTAATAATTATCTTTTTTTTACCAGATTTCGAAAATGTACCAAATCTTAAAGTTTTGTATCACTGTGCCAAACTGGAACCAAGTGCCAAAAATGGTACGTTTCGGCCAAAATTAATAAAACATGTAGTGTTAAAATTAAACACATCAAAGCGAAACAAAATGCAAAAAAATTTTATTTTCTTGTTAGTGGTTTTGGTCGAAAATGGTGTTACGCCTATCTTAGAAAATGTATTATCTTAAGTTTTGTTAAAGAACAAGATTCCATCGTGAAACTGTATTTAAATGTGATCTTAAAAAAAATATATGTATGTACTAAGAAAAGTAAATTAAGAAAGGAGCGAATATACCTACCTAGTTGCGTATGTAACGTATACGCCCGTAGCACCACACGCAGTCATCGAACACGTTTACTCGCACGCCTTAACTTAAAAAGTCATATTATTTAAAAGTAATTATATCACACATCGTCTTCAAAAGGGGCACAACATAAAATTACACGTTTGTCAGAAAATACGAAAAGCCATTTCTTATCTGATGATGATCATATGGACAAGAGAGACTTTACCTTAAGGTTTTTAACAAATTATAACAAAAGTTTGCTCCAGCTTTTGCTGAACGGTAGATAAAAGTTCTGTGTACATTTTAAGCATGGTTGACCAATTGCACTTCTCAAAACACGTTGATGCTCGCCGGTATTTTTGGTCTTATGAGAACATTTTCCGTAAGAAAATTCTTATTCATTCTCATGTCTGTTTATACGAGGAGCTGTCACGTGGTCATGTGTGAGAATAAAATATGTAATAATATATGAACTTATTTAAGATTGATAGCCTACAAGATTGCAGTAACAAAGCAAAACAAAAGAAGAACAAGTAAGGACCCTGCTGTCTTCGGCTATACTGAAGGGTCCATATCTTCCATGAACATCAGAAAATTTTACTTCAACCGATTACAGCATTTGAAATGAGTTGTTTGGGAGCTAAGCCAAGTTTTTGTATTCACTGTATACATAGATAAAGGAGTTACATAAAAAATTATAGCTTATAAGCACCGATCTTGAGGATTTTCTCAATTTTAAAGTAAAACTCCTATCTGAACGATCAGTTGTATGGAGACTATATGTTAAAGTGGTTATCATTGTAAGCATTCTATAGATAATATTCCTAGCTGCATAATTGAGGGATTTATGATGAAAAGCTCATATCCGAACAATGTGTTGTATTGGAGCGGCCCGATTTTGCCAGTTCCTACAAATGATTAATACATTATAAAAATGCATTTCAGGCGGATATCTCGAAAACTGAGAGGGGTAGATTACGTTAAACGTACAAACAAACCAGGTTTAATATTCATGAAAGGTATAAGAATGCGAGAATATTTAAGTGGAAATAGAAAGACGGTTATATTTTTTGCAAAATGAGGATTGGTCAATTCATAGCAAGATTTATGTATAGAAGGTGGCGCCTTCACAAGTCCGTTATTACTCGGGCAGAAAATAAAGGTGGTGCCATACGCGGGCCGCTACCCTCCCTTCGTCGAATTGGCAAGGTCCCTCTATTCATTGAGCTCTGAAAATACCTTTTACATCATTATTTCGGTTCACATGTTCGAGTTTTCCTCTTCTTCTTTAGAGGATGTTCTGTGCTCCCTCATTCTCTCGCTTTTATGATGTCATACCCGGTTGCAAACAGCTTGATTGGGGCAATATTGTATTCTATCTTGCGTGCCAATTTACCGTGATAGTGTTAGATCTACCACATTTTGGGTCAATTTTCACTTTTACCATAACTACCACACATGAAAATTTATTGTGAATAAGTTGCATTAACATGACGCGATTTTATTGGCTATCTAACATCGCCTGAGTAATCGAAGAATAAATGGTATAAAAATTTGTTTAATGTATACAAATAATCTACCGCCCTTTGTTAGAGATCTACCACAGTTGTTATTAATAAACCAACATTAATTTGGTTTCTGAGGTCACAACACTGGTTATTAGGCTTCTCACACTGTGTACAGCTGAAAACAAAAATTCTCAACATGTGAGAGCTGGGAATGCCCTGCAGAAAAAATTATCAATTGATAAAAAATAACCTACTTGTAGTTGGTTTTTTTGCGGGATTTCTATAAAATATATAACTTGTGGTTAGCTACAAAAAGCTAACTTAAAAGAAGTGGACCAGTAATGCAGGAGTAAAGCTCGAGATTATGTTCTTTAAACGCGTTTCTATTTAAATATCCTGCACTGTCAAATAAAAGGAAGATCGAAATTTCATAATATCATTTTGAAGTTATCTATGACGTAGTTGGAATATGGGACCACCTACAGCAGAATATGGAAAAAAATATAAAATGTAATAAAATAAACAAAAATAAAAAGAATATTTTGTTTTCCTATTGATATATCATGTCCAAAAAATAGTTAGTTACAAGTTAGTTGCAGCAAATTCAGAGGTAACCACCCTTGACTATTTCGCGGCCATCGCCATAGAAATATATATAGTTAGCTTTCATCAAAGAAAATATACAGATAATAAGTGACTTTTAGCTCCTTCCTAATCAACATAAAGTTAGCTTATAGTTAGACACATTTCCTGCAGGGTATGAAAGAGAGTGTAAGATAACTCTCAAACAAATTTGTTACACGGGTGAGAATCAGGGCTGCCAACTATACTTAGCTATGAAGTGCCATATTGAGGATAAAAAAGTGCCAAAATAGGCCAAATAGAAAAATAATAGTGTCAAAAAAGGTGACGTTCTTTTTCATTCTATTGTTTATCGATTTTACATTTCCGGTGTCAAAATGCTAAGTTTAAATAGACCATTATCCAATGTTTCCCAGGGGTAAGTGGAAGGTTTCGTGGTATCAGGTGTGGCGTTTTACAAATTTTGAACTGTGCTCTTTTTAATGGGTTAGATAAATTGGGCCATTTAACATTAATATTAACACATTTGTCCGCATTGTTTTCATACTTTCCTATGCGTTTTGGTATTTTTCTCTCGCAATTGCACCAAGATGACGTCACGCAAAAATTACGCTCCAAGATCCTCTTTCATGGGCGCAATCTTTTATTCTATCATTCTCGGGTGAATTCCTATTCTCATGAGACCAACTCTCATCGTGTACGAACACCATAATTTAAGTATAAATCAATTCGTAAGATTTATCTGCAATTAAAGCAAATAACTATTTTCCCTCATGATTATATTCTCTAACTAAAAAATTGCGTTGTGTGTCTTTTGAAGAGGTTGTGCGAATTTCTGACCAGGCGGACGTTCAAAAAACCCAGTCATGTAAAATACTTCTGAGAATTTGTTTGTTGATTATATAGGGCTTTATTTATTTGGTTTGGTATTTGCTATTCGTACATACATTTGCAGATATGAAATGCTTCAAAAGAGAATTTCTATAAAAATAAATCACTACTAATGCTTTACAGTCTTAATGGCATTAAATTGCATTTACGTACATAAGTTTATACCTACCTGTGAAATCTTTCGACTTTGGTTTTCATATCAGGAGGTCATTCCACCTTCAGGTAATACATCAAACTTTACCAACGGGTTTTCCGAATTCGATTGCGCCGTAATAGTAACGGTCATGTTAGCTCGGCTAACATTTTGTGCCAGGGCTTTTACACGATATGCATTTGCCATATGCTACTTTTTGTATGTACTCGCATGTAAATTTCGTTTGATATATGCGTGCTTACACAGAAGAGCTCTCCTTCTTAATTGACTAGTCGACTAATTGACTAATCGGTTAAGAGATTAGCAAAAGTTGTTTAAAAAATAGTCGCCTTCATTTAATGGACTAACCGTGTTCTTTCAAATTTTTCAAGTCAAAAACAATTAGTCGACTAATCGTTCATTTATATACTAAATAGTTATTTCTTTCATTTTTTTTATATATCTTTTGAATTCTTATGCTTACTGACAAAACCCCATTGCGGTTATAGCAAAAATTTCATTATTTATAAACAACTGTCACTATTAGAAAAATGTTAGTCGATTTCAAATTACTCGGTGACGAGCGGTTAGTCGACGGAAAAATTTGCTTATCGACTAGTCCAGTTATTCGGTTAGTCGGCGCTGTAATACACAGCCAATGCATCTGGTAAAAAAGGAAAGTCGGATAAGACGGGTTTGGCGCTTAAATATTGTTGTCTCAATTTATTTTGCCTGTACATTTCCGTAAGGTCTACGAGAGAAGATTGAGTACGGTTCGAACGGCTTTGGCCTGTAAGGAGGGAAACTATCCTCATCATCTTGGTAAATTATTTTCTTATCGTAGATTTTTCAAACTGTGATATGCGAAAACCTTATTGTACACGGGTAAAGCTCCAAGATGATACGAGAGGGTCAGTGTAACACACTTGTTACATTGGTAGGAATATTCCAGTCATTCTGAGAAAAAGAGTCAGTTAAATATATATTACTCTGAACAGAACATTTGCTAATTCAGGTCTATTACATGCGCCCCACGCTTTTTATTTTTAATCTTATGAATGGTTTATATTAACTTTTGCTGAAATTTTAAAATCAAAAGTTATCAAAACAAATGCTATGGGACTGGGAAATATTATTTTCTATTTTTTAGTCCATTTGTAAAAGCGTTTTTTTTATATTATTTATTGGCACTATCATTTCTCACTTCATTTTCGGTACCGAGCCAACGCGCCTGGAAAATTGATAAAAGTAAGTAAGAATTTTTCCAAAATTAATAAAAAAAACTGCAATCAGAAATAGGATTGGCATATATCTTTTACCTACAAAACAATCATTTAAAAATAAAACCCTCTACATTTTAGTGCGACTTTGTAGAAATTTTCGGCATTTTCTAACATATGAAGAAACACTTTGTTCATGCGTTATATGGAAGAAAATGCGCAACACCCTCGACGGAAAAATTCTCAAAAATCAACGGTAATTTTTAGCGACTTACAACTTGCAGTTTATTATGCTCATAGGCTACAAAACTCTGTACTCAAAATTTTTCTAAGAAATCGAATTGAAAAAATTAAAATTGTGATGAAATTTTTTGGATTTTTCTACATTTTTACGAGTTGTGTATGAAATTAAAAAAAAAATGATTCTTGTGGTTTTTGTTGTTGAAGTAACTATATTTTTATAAAAAATTAGAAAAATTTGGCTGTGTTTGATAGATATGTATGCTTTACGAAATATGCTCGGAAGTATTGGTTTCATATATAACCGAATCAAGGTTGTCCATGTTATCTCATTATAATTAATGATATTTGTTGTTTTTTATAATAAAAATGAGATTGAAGTTCCTTAAATAGCAAAAGTTATNATGATTCTTGTGGTTTTTGTTGTTGAAGTAACTATATTTTTATAAAAAACTAGCCAATGCCCGCTTACTTCGCGGCGCCTAATNAAATACCATTAAAAAAGGGTAATTTTTAAGGAATTTTGGGGAATTAGCCTTAATAGAGTTGGCTTCCCTGACTCTAACCTCTCCTCGAACCCGACACCTACTGGATGGCAGTTTACAGTTCTACCTATTCGGCTGCAGTGGAGCCTTACCGTCACTATTCTATTTAATATAATGAATTACTTGTCATAGGAACGAGGTTTAAAACTAATTCGAGAGGACATCACATAAAATTCAGAAAAATTACTTTTCACGGAATACAAGAAAAAATAAATAAAGCTTTCATTTTAGTCGGTATATATATGCATTTATTTCAAAATTATACAGTTTCCAAAGAAGAAATTGTCCTAGGCTGCAGCAGCACCAGCAATAACTCCAGCGATGGCGCCTCCAGCTTCAATCACGTGTTTGGCCTTGTTGATGTGGGAGGCCACTTTGTCCACTTTATGGGCGGCCTTGCGCTACGCGTAAAATATAAAAAATCGAAAGTTAATTGCAAAATAAAATGCATTATTGTATGCAGCGAAAACCCACCAATTCATGTCCAAAGTGTGCCTCCACTGCATGCTGACAAAACAGGCAGAAAAGCAGCAACGCCATGACGACTAAATATTTACCGCTATACATTTTGCTGTTATTGGTAATGCTTCCTTATTAGAAGTGTCTGCTTGACGGCTGTTGGACGCCCGCTTTTATACCAATTGCGCTATTTCCCACCTATGCACCTTCAGAAGCAAAAAGATAAGAGAAGTACTACCGATTTAAGGTATTAGAAAATGATTCACGTAAATTTACCAAAACTTATCACTCAATGGTGTTTGATGGGCCATATTGGTAAATACAATTTATTTGTTTTATTTTATTATTTATCTGCAGAAATTTTGAACTTTCCACAGCTCGGCTCTACCATATAATTCTACCACTTAAGGAAGTAATATGTTAGTAGACGAAACATACTCACATAACAACATAAGAATATATTTAACTTCAAGCTGAAGCGTCAACCTCCAGAATATTTTTGTTAGAGTGCGAAAAGAAGCCAAAGATGTGGTTTAAACTAGTTACACCCACTACATGTGTAAATATATCCTATCTTATGTTCATATTTTTGTTAAAGGAAAAAAGGTTACCAATTATTTGCCTTATTGCATTCTTTGCTAATGTCCCTTCTGACTCATAAGTTGAGTCAGGTATCACCGGCTTTAACTCTTACTGAATAATGTAATGTTTTCTAAATTCTGTGCAGTAATGGCTGGCCAAATGCCTCGAGCCTCACTATTGCAAGATCCGGACACTTACTGAGAAAGTGTTCAGCTCTCTTTTTCGGAACCAAGAAGAAATATATGCCAATCCTTTCAGCCAGTACCCTGTGTAGGCAGCCGTTAATTTGATTGTTCATTCTTGTTTTTAAGAAGTATAAGAAAGAAGGAGTCAGTCCCTTCACCGTTTCCTTAATCTATGTTTGATCCGTATGCAAAATTAGCCTGGGTCCTCCGAACATAGCAACCATGGTTTGGGAATTTTAATTTAGGAACAAATAGTATTTTAAACTTTCTTCAGCTTAGCGGAACAAGACTCGGCGTTAAGCACTCTTAAAAAATTTCTACCAGGATCTAAATAACCAAGGCTTTCTGAAAACTTATTGGTAAACTTTTTTTGTTGCGTGCTGCTCGGGCCAGGGATCGACCCTAGACTTACCGAGTGGTATAACGCACCTCTAATCACTCAATCCAGATGTTTGGTGCGGTGTTATAGCCGAAAAAGTTATCGGCCCATATTTCTTCGAGAATGAGGATGAAACGCCAGAAACGTTTTCTGGGGCTTCTTGCAGAACAAGGATTGACAATTTTTTGCGGGTAGCGGCAGAGCAGCACGCTAATTTGTGGTTGCAATAAGATGGAGCGACGCGCACACTGCTAGGCAAACTATGGACCAGCTGCGTGAAATTTTCAGTGAAAGTTTGATTTAAAAAAATTCAGATTTCCCTTGGCCATCTCGTTCACCAAATTTAACTGAGCCCGACTTTTTTTATGGGGTAATTTAAAAAAAAATGTGTTTGTTAATAAACCAGAGACTATTAGACAGCTGGAACAGAATATTTGAGACGAGATATGGAGCCTGCAACCAGAAACACAACGTTGTGTAATGGAAAACACACTAAAAAGAGCCAATGTCTGTTTTCGAACAAAATGGGGCTCATTTGTGTGATGTCACTTATCATACATAGTGCCTCTTAATAAAAAATAATAATAATTAAAACAAATGAATATTACAAAAGTTATGAGTGTTTAACATTGGTAGGTCTTATTTAGCCCACCCTGTAAAAGACTGCACCAAATACTGTCTGTAATTATCCGTAAAGGTCTTCGAGTAGGAGATTGGGAACGGTTCCGACGGCTTAGAGCAGTTTTAAATGTGATAAAGAGTGATGGGCTGAATTTTTGTTACCCAATACTTGAAAAGAATTTCGGTACCCGATACCTTTGCGATGCATCATTTAAAGTTTTTTAAAAGGAGATCGCCTAAAAATCCAAAAAGTACAATTAAGACGATCCTTTCCCAAAAGATGAGTATGTATAAAAAGGGAGCTAAAGCATTAACTCGATTTTCAGTACAAATTCTTGAGCTTAAGCTTAATCCCATCAGTGCAAAAGTTGAATCTGAGCTTAAGCTCACCCACAGAGAGAAACCCCCCGGCGGGGCTCCCCTGAACTGCTTTTATTCCACATTTTCGGCTGTTGTGCGCTATTATTAAACTATTGGATATTTTTTTTAATCGGTACCGAGTATCGATCAATACTTAAAAGTATCGACTCAGCACATTACCAGTGATAAATTTTAAAATGAAAGTAGCTTATTCCTTTATTATAACCCTCTAATGCATAAACCTAAACCTCTTCGAGTTGGGATACCATAATTTTTTTTCTGTGTACCTTGGGCTAGAGAAATACGATTCTGAAGTCAAATTTGAGATATACGTTATAACTTAGTCGCCAGATAAGGTAATCTATAGGATGCCGGGGGGCATCCTTGTGGGAATAGGCATGTAGAAATTAATCATGTAAGTTGGTTATATATCTTTCAGACCACAGTGTTTTTATTGAAAATAACGATTTAACATATATAAATGCAAGTAATTGGAGGTAGGTGCATTCCAAAAGTCCAAATACAAAGCACCAGTCTCTTTTATTTCTAAAACTCAGTAGACTGTAATGCGAAATGTGCACCACCACGGTCAGATGACAGTTTTCAACTAGGTTGCGCAAGTAACCATTTTTCTCTTAGTGCGGTTTAGAAATAAAAGGGACTGTTGCTTTGGCAACCGCATTCGGTTTGTGACGTCTTGAAGTACTTGCACTCCATACCATCTTTGTTTTGCCAGTCATACAGGCATGTGGCCTTATCCGTCATAACGCACATCTACTACTGGATGTTGGCTACTCCAGTTCCTCTGGTACAGTCGACGTTCTACCAACAGGTCGTTTTTCGTATATGCACAAAGAGCAGCGGCCAAATCCAAACGAAATTCGGGCAATGATAGCGGATGTTCTTCTGTTTTGGGTTGTGATGGATCTTTCTAATTCTCAAAATTCGCTCTTCCTTATAGGATGTAGGCGTTTATGATGGCCGTATCAACCAGACGCTGAAAAATTCGTATGATAACATCTCGAGTTTGCCATGCTATTTTATATCTACCCATCAATCCGTCCATCAAATCAACACCGCCCATGTGAGCGATATATTCTCTGTTAATTTATGGACAATCAACGATTACTGACTTCTTCTCATGCCTATTATATCTCGAAACCTTCGCTATTTCCGGACCAGCTTAGCTTCGCGAGAAAGGAGTTATTCCTACGTATGGATATGCTAAACCAACGCAGTTTTACACCGACTCCGAACGGTGATTGTTTTTTTATGAGAAGCTGTTTTTCATGGCTGAATACACTCGGAGGTTTGCCATTGCCTGCCGATGGGTGACCGCTGTAAGAGAAAACTTTTTGTTTTGTATTTTTTGATGTTGGTCGGAAACTGTGCTCAAACCCAGGCCCTGCGGAATGGTAGGTGTGACAAAATACTCAGTGCAATAACCTCTAGCTGCTTTTGCAACTTCTGGATCTTTATCTGGCAGTAGCTTGCAATTAGCCACTCTCTTTGCACCAGCTGTGCCTAATGAATAAATTCCACGCGCACGAAGGTGCACTAGACTACTATCCCTGAAAATACCACTCGTTCACCTTGACTTGATGATCACTGATAGTACTATGTTGAACAATAACAAAATACTGGAGTGTTGTGCTATTGAAAGAAAGAAATTTGTGCAGTGATCTTAGGCTCAAGGTCTAGGGATGGTATTTTCAGGGATTGTAGTTGAAAGTTCAAGCTTTAATTTAAGCTTAAGTGGAAAATTCTACCACATTTTGTTTAATTGCGGTAGGTACTCAAACNAGTACTCAAACTTCTCCAAAATCAGTTTTTGCTATTCAACAAATGACTATCAGTGTCCAGCCAGTCAAGGCGCACGAATGGTATTTTCAGGGATAGTAATCGAGAGTTCTAGCTTTAATTTATGCCGAAGTGTAAGGTTCTATCATCTTTTGCTTTTTGCTAGAGCGTCTCTAATATTGCAAAAAACTAGATTTTTTGATACTTTCACCACGCTTTTCTCAAAATCTGGACGTGATGGAAACTTTTTATTTACGGATTCGTAATCAGCATGAAAAACGTCTTATATTTTACGTTACAAAATTGTTTCCCATTTTTGTTTGCTAGTGTTATCAAAATAATCAAATATTCATCCATNGTCTGATATTTTACGTTACAAAATAGTTTCCAATTTTTGTTTGCTAGTGTTATCAAAATAATCAAATATTCATCCATAATTTNTTCAAAATCAGTTTTTGCTATTCAACAAATGACTATCAGTGTCCAGCCAGTCAAGGCGCACGAATGGTATTTTCAGGGATAGTAATCGAGAGTTCTAGCTTTAATTTATGCCGAAGTGTAAGGTTCTATCATCTTTTGCTTTTTGCTAGAGCGTCTCTAATATTGCAAAAAACTAGATTTTTTGATACTTTCACCACGCTTTTCTCAAAATCTGGACGTGATGGAAACTTTTTATTTACGGATTCGTAATCAGCATGAAAAACGTCTTATATTTTACGTTACAAAATTGTTTCCCATTTTTGTTTGCTAGTGTTATCAAAATAATCAAATATTCATCCATAATTTCATTATCTTCAGGAGTTATTTCCCCCTGACATGTAGTCTAGAACATTCACAAAAACATCGTAATCAAAGTCGCTCTCACCGGGCCCAATCACCGAATACATCAGATCTCTTTTTTTCTCCGCATTTATTGAGCTCAAGTCATATTTATTTTGTCTCTGCGCAGACTGGTCTTCGATTCTCCGCCTTTCTTCTCTTGGTGGAGTCGTTCTCGTCATTCAGATAGAATTTCAACATTCTTTGTGTTTTGGCACAGGTAAAAAAAACATAGCAACAGTATAAACCTCGAAAAAACCACTTTCTGACTACAAAAGGAGATAAATTTTGTATTCCTTGCTTCACATGGCTGCCAACAGGCACAATCTACTAACTTTAGAAAAATCTTATTATTTATTTTATTATTAATCATATTATTTTTTATTTTTATTTAATTAATTTTAATTTTTTGCCTTTTTTATGATACCTAGTCCGGTTTCAACATTAAATGGAAATAAATTAGCTTCGATTTTAATCGGTATACATATACATTTATTTCATAATTATACATTTTCAAAAGAAATTGTCCTAGGCTGCAGNACACAAAAACATCGTAATCAAAGTCGCTCTCACCGGGCCCAATCACCGAATACATCAGATCACTTTTTTACTCCGCATTTATTGAGCTCAAGTCATATTTATTTTGTCTCTGCGCAGACTGGTCTTCGAGTCTCCGCCTTTCTTCTCTTTGTGGAGTCGTTCTCATCATTCAGATAGAGTTTCAACATTCTCTGGCAAACATGGCAACAGTATAAACCTCGAAAAAAGCACCTTCTGGCTACAAAAGGAGATACATTTTGTATTCCTTGCTTCACATGGCTGCCAACAGGCACAATCTACCAACTTTAGAAAAATCGTATTATTTATTTTATTATTAATCATATTATTATTTATTTTTATTTAATTAATTTTATTTTTTTGCCTTTTTTATGATACCTAGTCCGGTTTCAACATTAAATGGAAATAAATTAGCTTCGATTTTAATCGGTATACATATGCATTTATTTCATAATTATACATTTTCAAAAGAAATTGTCCTAGGCTGCAGCAGCACCGGCAATAACTCCAGCGATGGCGCCTCCAGCTTCAATCACGTGTTTGGCCTTGTTGATGTGGGAGGCCACTTTGTCCACTTTATGGGCGGCCTTGCGCTACGCGTAAATTATAAAAAAATTTAAATTTAATTGCAAAATAAAATGCATTATTATATGCAGCGAAAACCCACCAATTCATGTCCAAAGTGTGCCTCCACTGCATGCTGACAGAACAGGCAGAAAAGCAGCAACGCCATGACGATTAAATATTTACCGCTATACATTTTGCTATTATTGGTAATGCTTCCTTATTAGAAGTGTCTGCTTGACGGCTGTTGGACGCCCGCTTTTATACCAACTGCGCTATTTCCCACCTATGCACCTTCAAAAGCAAAAAGATAAGAGAAGTACTACCGATTTAAGGTATTAGAAAACGATTCACGTAAATTTACCAAAACTTATCACTCAATGGTGTTGGATGGGCCATATTGGAAAATACAATTTATTTGTTTTATTTTATTATTTATCTGCAGAAATTTTAAACTTTCCACAGCTCGGCTCTACCAAATAATTCTACCACTTAAGGAAGTAATATGTTAGTAGACGAAACATACTCACATAACAACATAAGAATATATTTAACTTCAAGCTGAAGCGTCAACCTCCAGAATATTTTTGTTAGAGTGCGAAAAGAAGCCAAGGATGTGGTTTAAACTAGTTACGCCCACTACATGTGTAAATACAATGGCCCGTAGTCATAGTCAAAATAAAGTCGACTTTAAAGTTAGTTGCAGCTTTTTTGACAGATATCCCATTGAAAATTATGTCAAAAAGCTGCAACTAACTTTAAAGTCGACTTTATTTTGACTATGACTACGGGCCAATTTATCTCAAGTAAAACGAAGTGAGTCTACATTCTTTATCGGCGGGTTGATTGGCTAGAGTCCTTTGTTGCCCCGGTATAGCCTACCTAGTGGCTGCTTTCTGTAATATGCTGTAGGAATGGTTGGCCAAGTGTCCTTAGCCTCGCTCTTGCAAGGCACATTAGGTCAAATGATACATTTGGCTGTGCGAAAGTTCAATTGCGTAAAGGCAGTTTTACATTATTTTTTGTTGCCATTCTGTAGGGATTACTCCAAAATAACAGAAACTTCACTTAGTTTTTGTAAAATGAAAAACACCGTTATACAGCAATAAACCAAAGTTACACTTTCAAAACGTCATTGATACGTTGTTTGCGCAACCGGTTTATTTTGTAAATTTCAAGTGCATTGTTTTTGTAAAGTTCGAATAACTAAAGGAAAATTTTAAATGGGAAAGAAAACTATATCTAAGTGAGAGGTTCTTTTCGAAAAAAAAACTGGATTCTAACTTTCGCTATCGATAAAGTGCTAAAATAGGATAGCTAACCTTTTTCCGAGTTGTTAGCTATTTCCAAAAATATCTCCAAAATTTTTTGGTGATAAATAATTGATTTCAATGGTGATAAATAGTGAAAATGGAAGTATGTGATAGCAAAAAAATAGCAGCCTCAATTTGGATTACATTTACTCCCCTGTAGCGTAGCCGAGGCTATGTTACAAATACACTAGCGCCTTCGCAAAAAGGCAAATCCTTGAGAGAACTTACGGACTGAAATTTCGATTTTNCTCCCCTGTAGCGTAGCCGAGGCTATGTTACAAATACACTAGCGCCTTCGCAA